>NC_139816.1:22956719-23190551 GCF_963457635.1 Microchirus variegatus
GCGGCTGTAAACACTCGTCGATTACGGTGGTAATTCTCCATCTTCCGTCACTCTCAAAACCTCAATTTCAAAACAATGTCACGAGGAACCCTTATACCCCGGAAAACTGACGCAGCCGCGCTCCCGGCTCTAATGGTAGAAATGCAGCAATGCTTTCCCGGCGTCAATGGGTTAAAACCCAGTCTTTTGGCCAACCAAATTTATTTATTCATTTGCAAATTTATTTTAAGATGCACATTCATGATGGACTCTTTATTTAATTACTTATTGTACTTACTAATTGCTTATTTTGGATTTTGGAGTGAACGCACACCAAACCCCATTCAAACTCCATTCAAAAATCTGACAATTTAAGTTTTCACAGCAAATTAACAATCTCAGCAAAGTTACACAGGATAAGGTAAAACATTTAGTCAGAAGTGTCTACTCATCATTACAGCTGATGAATGAATCCCTGTGCATGATAGTTTGTAGGTTTTAGACACAATAAGTCAGTGAAGCCATCATAATGTTATTCTTTCGCTTGGAAGAACAAAACCTAGCCCTGAGCTGCTGCTGCAGCCGCACATCACACTCTGATTCACTGTGACACAGGACGAGAGGGATGGCAGCAATGACCTCTGATCTATAAGAGCAGTCTTGGCCTGACGGCGACTGGACCAGAGGGGATGAAAATGTGGCATTTACAGTCCTCACACCTGCCTCGGCATGGCCGAGAGACAGAGACACACAGGAGAGAGTGGAGAGAGAGAGAGGATGATGGAAAGAAGAAGAAGAAGGGGGGCACAAGAGAAGCTAATTGGCATTTCCTGTTTGGCAGCCCCCACAGGAAGACGCTCTCCAGAACCGACCACTTCCTCCTCCAGCTAAAACTCAGCTCAGAGTGTGTGTGTGTGTGTGTGTGTGTGTGTGTGTGTGTGTGAGAGACATTCCTAATGCGAAGGAAAGAGGAGAGAGAGAAGCAGTGAACAGAGCCAGTGTTAAAATGATGAAAAGTTGGAGTTTGGTGAGAAGAACCAAGCAGCAGTGGAGATGAGATGATTGTATCATTAACATTTTAACCAAATAAATTGCAAAAACTTAAACTAAGATTGTGTTTATGTCTTTATCTCACAACTATAAACCACTCACTCTCCCACACCAAAGTCCATAGAGAAAATCAGTGATTTTAACATCACAGCACACAGAGTTGTTGATCCACTGCAGCCTCCATCACTAAGTTCAACCGTTTTGTGCTGGGGAGGAGCTATGGGGGGGCAAGGGGGGGCAGCTGCCCACCTAACTTTTGTGGTTTAAAAACTTTACTTGTAAAATCCACCACTATGTCCACAAGCTTTTCAAAGTAGTGAAACAAACAATAAATTAACCAAAAGTCAATAATTGTAAATATAATCTAAGGCCCCTGACTCACTTAGCTACAGCCCTGCATCAAACGTGCAGTGCACTGTTCACAGTCTGGCTCACACACAGCGAGTCTGCTGCGGTGGCTCTGCATCCCGGCACAGAGAGGAGCGACTGAGCTAAACATAACTGTTGTGTGTAAAAAATATCTTCTGATTTTAGCTTTGTTGTAGGTATTAGCTACATGACCCTACAGTGTAGTGATACAAGGATAACGACTGTTGCAGGCAAAAGTAGCTGGAGAGAGTAGGACAATGAAAAAGAAGAGCAAAAAGTGGGGATATTGAAAGGGTTTCTAGTAAGAAAAATGCAGAGCAGAAGAGAAGGAGTGAAATGAAGGAGAAGGTAGTGAACTGGAGAGACCAGGAGGCTCAAAGCAGAAGAAGACCACAGAAGGAGATGAAGAAATAAGTGAAGGAGAAGAGGATGTGAGGGATGAAGAGGAGGAGGCTGCTGCAGATTCACAAAGTGAGACAGAGGAAGAGTTTTTTTTATTATTTTTGATTATTGCACTCTTTATTTTATATTTTAATTTTGCTATTACTTTTAAGAGATGCACTGAGCTTGTTCCTGTTGCTTTTTTTGTTTATGTTCAAACCATTTACATTTGGGGATTCTTGTGTACCGTCCTCTCATGCCACCCTGCCAGGACCTCTTGCCGCCACTTTGCCACTGGTTTTGTGAATTCAGCTTTTAAAATTCTTCGTTCAGATTGACCTCAGTTACGCAAAGTGACCACACGAGGCAGCAGTAGCCAGCAGCTCCTATGTTCCCGCAAGCTAAAATCACTGATTTTCTCTATGGACTTTGGTGTTGGAGAGTGAGTGGCAAGTCTTTATTGTAAAAGCTAGAAATATATTTTTTACCTTGTGTTTTTCACAATCTTAAAATGACCCTTTATTTTCTAATAATAACATAATATTCTATTTTTTATTTAAATTATTATTTTAGTGTTGAAGGAGGGAAAACGTGTGAAAAGAGGGGGGGAGGAAATCAAAAGAAAGCATGAGGAGGAGACGAGTGGAGCTCTGCAAGTGACTGGTGACAACTGGCTGTGTATGTGTGTGTGTCGTTTCCACTGACCTCTCGTTCTATCGCTACTCTTACATGACAAACTGTAACATGGTCGTGGCAGGTGCACCAACACGCACACACGCACACGCACACGCACACACACACACACACACACACACACACACACACACACACACACACACACACACACACACACACACACACACACACACACACACACAGACAGCACTTTTTACAGCCTGGAGAAACGAACAGCAACAGATGGCTGCAAGAGAAGAAAAGATGAGGAGGGAGGAGGAGGAAGGATGGAGAGGGGATTAAGTTTGGAAAAAAATAAAGTATGGAAGAGGGGAAGGAGGGGAGAAGAGGAAGGAAATGAAAGAAGGCTTTTGAAGGAGGTGAAGACCAAAAAAGGAAAGAAGGAGGAGGAGGAGGACACCCTACAGGTGGCGCAAGAGGAAAATTCAGCCGAAAACGATAATCAAAATGATTGATCCTCTGGGAAACATGAGCGTCACAGCAGATTATTTGTGTGTGTGTTACTACATCTGTTCACATCCATCACACAGCTCTCTCACACACACGAGCACACCGCACACACACACAAAAGTAAAAAGTCACCATGTGGGAGACAGACAGTTAAAGGACCAGTCTGTAGGTGTGTGTGTGTGTGTGTGTGTGTGTGTGTGTGTGTGTGTGTGTGTGTGTGTGTGTGTGTGTGTGTGTGTGTGTGTGTGTGTGTATGCAGGAAGTGAGGACATTTTGTCCCGTCCTCAAGTTCGGCCTCATCTTAAAATGGCTGTTTACATGTTTAGAAGGGTTAAGTTAAGGTTCAAGTTCAGGTTTAAGTTAAGGGTTAGTTTAGTTGTGATTGGTTAGGAACTCTGTGATTGTCCTCACTCACTAAGACTGCTGTACAGGAATGAGTGTGTGAGTGTGAGTGTGTGTGTGTGTGTGTGTGTGTGTGTGTGTGTGTGTGTGTGTGTGTGTGTGTGTGTGTGTGTGTGTGTGTGTGTGTGTGTGTGTGTGTGTGTGTGTGTTAGCATGAGTGCATTTAAGTGAAGGAAAAGTTTCCGTTTCCTCGTTTAGCAAACAAACAAAACGCAGCTTTACTCGTTCATACACAGCTAACAGAATCAGCTCCAGGACAAAAAAAATTATTATTTTAAAAATTATTTTAAAAATTCTAATATTAACATTTGAAAACGTGATTTAATAAAATAATTCTTGTTAGCGTTTTTTTAAGCTAATAGATTAGCACAGTACAGCACTTTTAACATTCACCACCCACAGGTCAGTAGTGGTAGCCTAGCATGAGCATGTAAAAAAAAAACGATCCATGAAAACAAACATTTTTATTCTAGAGCTAGTTATAAACTCAATCGCGTGTTAAAATGCCTGATTGTTTATTTGTTGTATGTTTTATTAATATGTTGCATGTATAGCCATGAGCTAACTAGCATTAGCAGGCCGATAGCAGTTCCATAGTAGTGTCCATTTATTTTTATGTCTCTCTCTTTTTAGTGGGTGTCGGCTAACGGTCTGTGTTTAGTCGTGTGAAGATGTGAAGAGGAGGATGAACGGATGAGTGAGGGGAGGAGCCACTGACCATATGTTAGCTATTTAGGACCTGACTGTTTTTTACATCCTACACAGATAAGTATATATATATATCCATGCTTGGAAACCATCAAACCTGACTGAACTGGAGATGTTTTGTAATGGTCCAAAATACCTTCCGCCAGAATCCAGACTCTAATTGGAAGCTATAGGAAGCATTTAGAGGCTGTTATTTCTGCAAAAGGAGGATGCTTAAAACTTATTCTAAACTTATGCACATGCCTAATTTTGTTTAAATAATTCTTGCACACTTTCTGTAAAATCATATAAATTTCACTATATATATATATATATATATATATATATATATATATATATATATATATATATATATGGTGTGTCTTAAAATAACTGTATTTAATCTAAATCCATGCATCTGATGCTTTTAATTAAATCTCACAGTGTAAGACATGATAATGTTAACTAGTCTTAAGTTTCATTAACTAATTGTTAAAGCTGTGAGTTGATGGTGGTCGTACTAGCAGACAATTACAACTCATCACTGACGTCGTCTTTAATGAGAATTTACCCCCAAAAATTGTAAAACTTATTTTAAAAGGAAAACTAAACATACATACATTGTATTCATATTTCATTCACAATCAATTCATCAATTATTAATCTATTACTAAATTAATCTGCAATACTGTATTAAATATATAAGTGATGCCGATTCTTTTAATGACTGAACAGAAAACTCTCTCTCTTTAACTCCATCCAAGTTTCTCTATCTTTATCTGTCGACCACAGCAGGAAGTTGACACTCAGAGAGAGAGAGATTGATGCTTATTCTCTCTATCTCTCTGGCCTCGACAATGCTTCCCCCACTTTTTCCCCTCACTCAGCTGCCGTTACCCATCATTCTCTTCTGCTCCTCTACTTTTCCTGTTCTTCTCCTCAGACAAACGACTCACGTTTAAATCCTCACATCTAAAGAATTCTCCGACTTCAGCTCAGATGATGTTTGAACTACTTAAAGACAGAATACTAATTTATTCAATTAAACATTGTTATTTATGTTATTTACAAATATTAGAAACATGTAAATTACAGATTCATTACATTCATTTATCTGTGGACCATGTTCTTGTTCATTCACATTTAAGAAGCTGAAAAATCAACTTGATTTAATGATTACATTTACATCAAAACAGCTGCTGATTCATTTAGTGATCGATTACATGTTGTAACTGTTTACATTTAAGAAGCTGAAACCTTTTTTATTTTGACTGTAACTTTAGTTTTATACATGACAGGGTTATAAGGTTTAAGTTAAGTTTATGTTAGGATGATATCTGTGTGATTCTGTGCTAGTAAAAAAAAATCAAATAAAATCAGAAACCAGCATTTTATTTTTCTGTTACTTTATTCTTTCAAGTCCTTGTTTTTTCTCCATCTTTTGTTTAACTTCTTCAGATTCTTTCTCTCTCGTTACAGATTGACCGGTGTATGTATGTGTGTGTGTGTGGAGTTTAGACCTGACATGATAAAGTGTTCAGATAACATCGACGGCGTGTCAGCTCTACTGTACCACATACCAGAGAGGGGAGGGGGAGCAGGAGTGGGCGGGGTCTGAGGGGTGGAAGAGGAGGAGGAGGAGCAGGGGGCGGAGTCTGAGGGGGGAGGAGGAGAGCGTGTCAACCAACCAGTGAAGAGAGCGACTGTGGCAAATGTCTGCCAGCTCTCAGCCAATCAGGACGCAGATTCCTCTACACACACACACACTCACTCAGTCTCATCAGTATCTTTATCTATTTTTGAATGTTTGTTCTTTTATATCTTTCATTTAAAATAAAGAAACAATAAATATAATTGACAATTCTTTTTGATAGTTAATATTATATTATTATGTATTTCACAGAAATCCGGGGCAGTTAAGAGAAAAAACCCCAAAAAAGCTCATCAATGAAGACAAGCAGAGACACAAAGTCAAGGCTCCTGAGGACAGAGACACGTGTCACGTGATCAACAGGTGGTCACGTGACCATCAAGAGACAAAGCCAGAAGCAGCAGCTGATGTTTGTTTTAGCTGCAAAAGGTGAGGAGCAGACGAGGAACAAGGAGAGGAGGACACGGAGACAAGGAGAGGAGACAATGAAAAGGAGAAGTGGGAAGGAAATGAGGAGACAAAAAGACAAAGGAGGAGAGGAGACGAGACAAGGGGAGGAGACAAGAAGATAACAAGGAAATGAGCAGACAAAACGAAGAGAAGACAGGGAAAATAAGGAGAGGAGACAAGGTGTGAGGATAAAAGAGGAGGAAAAGCAACAAGGAGAGGAGAACATGCCAAGGAAAAGTGGGAATTAAATGAGGAGATGAAACAAGTCGTCAAGAGAAGAGAACAGGGACAGAAACAAGGAAGAAGGAAAAGGAGATGAGACAAGAAGAAAACGAAATGAGCAGACAAAACGAAGAGAAGACGGAGAAAATAAGGAGAGGAAGCTAGGTGTGATGGGAAGGGAGGAGGAAAAGGAACAGCGAGAGGAGAGAGAAGAAAGAGGGAGAGGAGTCAAGGAAGGTAGGGTAAAGGGGAGGAGAAAACAACAAGGAAATGAGGAGAAAAAACAAAAAGAAGATGGAAAATCAAGGAGGGGAAAAGGGTGTGTGGTGAATAGAGGAGAGGGACAGAAACAGAGAGGGAGAGGAGGCAAGGAAAGGAGACAAGAAGGGTAACAAGGACATGAGGTGAAAAAGACGGGAAAAAAGTAGCGATGGCGAGGTGTGGAGAAGAAAGGAGGCAAAGAAACAAGGAAAGGAGATGACAAAGTGAAGAGAGGACAGGGAAATAAGGACAGTGAAATAAGGAGATGTCATGAACAAGGAGAGGAGCGACATGAAGGAAAGGAAATAAGGAGAGTGCAGTGGTATTGCTGTGTACAGCCGGCAGTTCAATGGATGAATGAAGGGATGAAGGGAGTGGGAGGAGGAGCATATTTACCCGTCCTTTTTCGTAAATCAACGTTCGCTCGTGTCTCGGGGCGGGGCAGTATGGGAGGGGACGGGGTTTGTTGTGTGTGTGTCTGCAACCACTGCTCACACTGCAGGGGGAGAGACAGAGACACAGTCAGTGAGACACACACACACACACAATGTGACAACATGATCATGTAAACGCGCACACGACGCTCACACAGAGCTGACCTGCTGTGCTGTGAGCGCCCCCTGCTGCTGAGAACCAGTCTAAACACAGACGCTCACTCTGAGTGATAACATGGCTGCCAGTGAACCACTCACTCTCCCACACCAAACTCCATAGAGAAAATCAGTGATTTTAGCTCGCCAGGACACAGGAGCTGCTGGTCTACTGCTGCCTCGTGTGGTCACTTTGTGTAACTGAGGTAAATCTGAACCAAGGATTTTAATGCCTAATTAACAAAATCAGACATTTGAATTTAGCTATGGAGGCAGCAGTGGATCAACTCCTGTGTGCTGTGATGTTAAAATCACAGATTTTCTCTATGGACTTTGGTGTGGGAGAGTGAGTGGTTTACAAACTTCAGTTTCTTGTTGGAAAAGTCTGTCTAACAGTGAGATAAAGACGTGAACATGTGATGTAGATATCATAGACTTCAACCGACATCAATTTTGTGATGGCTAAAATCATGTTTTCACTGAACCTCTGTGGCCATTTTTTGAGTTTAGAAGAGAAAACACACTTTATACATCCAGATGAACGCACACACACAGGTCTGATCAAACACTAGCAGCAGATACAGAGGTCGACGTTGAAACAATCAGCACTGTCGGTTAACGAGAAAATCAGATGAAAGGTAACAAGTAACAAAGATATCACGATGTGGTGTGTGTATGTAACACTGCTGAGACTGAGTGAGCAATCAATGCCATGAGTTAGCTGTAGTGTGGACAGCATGATTTTATCAGCATTATTTATTATTGATCATCACAAACAAAATATAATAGGATATTTACATTATAAATCAATGCAAGGTAATGAGAGATGGCAGACTTCACCCCATTCACGCAACAAGCCTCTGGCGGCCTCTGTTGGTCATATTGGCAAGGGCCAGTGTGGAGGCACAAACAAACAGACACACACACAGCCACTAAAAACAACATTTCACTCTTCACTCTGTGGTGAATTGATACAAAATAATGGTAAAATGAAACTATAACTTCTTCTATATTGCTATGAAAAAGACAAATTTGTGATTTTACCCCAACGTGACGATAATAATTAAAAGGTTGATGACAGGAGGCATCGCTGCTGCACTAAGGTGATAATCTGAGGGAGGAGACAGAGGAAGGATGAAAGGATGCAGAGGGGATGTATTTATAGATGGATGGTTGGATGGATGAGGAGGGAAAGAAGAGGAGGGGAAGGAGGCAAAGAGAAAGATTAAGAGCTTAGAATGTTGATAAGACTAATTAGGAGGCAATTGAGGATGCACAGAGGAGAGGAGGGTGGACAATATGGTCAAATACACCTTTAATAAAAGCTAAATATACATTTTAAATAACTCTTAACGTGTTTCACTGCTGTCAGTGCCGCACTCATGTAAATTAACACAGCTCAGAGAAAGGACAAGGGGCATAAAGCAGCTCCGTCCTAAACCAGGGTTTATCACCGCGTTCCCGCTCCAACACACGCTAAGCCCCCACTAAGCCACGAGCTAATGAGCTAGCAGCAGCCGCTAACTCACTGCCACAGATGCACAGAAACACTGCGTCTGCGGCTTTAAACGGCGTTAAACGATTTTAAAGCTGTCAACGAGCGACAAAAATGTTTTTTAAAACAACAAACACACACAGCGCTAACGTCTAAGGCCGTTCTGTCTGATTTTGATGACTTGTGTTATCACAACTGATGGCTCATCAGTCTAAAAAGAGTTAATCTAAGGTCCTAAATGTTAGCATTAACAACCTTACGTCAGTTAATTATTAAATTGAGTTTATTTCAAAACAATGTGCTAGCATCAATTTAGCATCACAACTGATGACTTCACCAGTCTAAAACATGGCAGGGTGAAATATAAAAAATTATATAGTTTTAACTGAAATATATTAAAAAATATTTACGGACAACAAAGCTAATCTAAGGTTGTTAATGTTAGCATTGACTATTTTAACTTGGGTAATTGTTAAATTGAGTTATTTTCTGCTAAAAAAACAATACAAAAGTGAAGTTTAGTTTTCATTATGTGTAATGATACTTCTGCTAAAGCTTTTAGGGCTATTTCCCCACGTTTTGATGACTGCTAAAAAAAAGTGATAGATCAGTAAAATTTAGTGCTAGAATGAAAGGATTTCACCTTTTTTATGACTTTAAACTTTAAAATAAAAAATAAAAATGTATCATCAGTAGTAATAAAGGTCTCCATCTTTTTTTCCCTGCTTGGTTAAGTTTCCTTCTTTACTACCAACTCACAACTCATGAAACATTAACCAGTGGTGGCGCCGCATCGCGCTGGTTAGTGTATGTTACACTGTAACTGGGTGAAGTGGGGAGTTGGCAGGAGAAGTGACGATGCAGAACCTGAGAGCGAGTTTGTGGATGATGGGACTGGGGATGAGGAGGCCTGTAACTCACTCTGATGGTAAAAATAACTCGCAGAGCAGGATCAGGAATGTGTGCGTTTTAGAATGCTGCTCTGCTCTGGGTTTGACAGGCATGGACAAGTGCAGAGGGCCTGGAGGAGGAGGAGGAGGAGCAGAGGAGACAAGGATGCAGGAAAGACAAGAGGAGATGACAAGAGAAAAATCAAACTCATAAAACATAAATATCTCACTGTTAGACGGACTTTTCCTTGTGTTAACTGAAGTTTGTAAACTACTCACTCTCCCACACCAAAGTCCATAGAGAAAATCAGTGATTTTAACGTCACAGCACACAGGAGTTGTTGATCCACTGCTGCCTCCATCACTGAGTTCAAATGTGCTAGTTTGCGAGTTTGGCATTTAAAATACTTTGTTCAGATTTACCTCAGTGTCACAAAGTGACCACACGAGGCAGCAGTAGACCAGCAGCTCCTGTGTCCCTGCAAGCTGAAATCACAGATTTTCTGGTGGTTTACAAACGTTGTTTCTTGTTTATTGTTATAAGACATGAATATACATATATAAATAAGTAACAATTAACTGATTAATTAACATTTAAATGGCTAATGCCTTCTTTCCCACACCAAAGTCCATAGAGAAAATCTGTGATTTTAGCTTGTGGGGACAAAGGATTTTAAATGTCTAATTAATAAAATGAGACATTTGAATTTCAGTGGATCAACAACTCCTGTTAGCTGTGCTGTTAAAATCATTGATTTTCTCTATGGACTTTGGTGTGGGAGAGTGGTTTCCTGTTGGAAAAGTCTGTCTAACAGTGAGATAAAGATGTGTTCTTAACGATGTAGACTTGAACTGACGGAGAGTTAATACCGCAAATATTTAGTTTAGCCACTAAAATCTCTTTCCCCCAGATCTTCCCGCACAATCACACTTCAAAAAACCTAAGCTATCCCTTTATTATGTACATAATATTTAATATTTACTATTTTTGTATCAGACTGCCAAAAAGGAAGGACACGGTAAGAAGAAAATGAGATAGGAGGGGTTAACTAGTCCAAACTAGAAAAAAAAAAAATAAATCTCAACAGCTGTTAGAATCACACACACGCACAATGGGCTGTTTTTAAGGGCAACGCTGCATTGATGGAGAAGGTCGAAGGAGTTTAAATTAACTTGTAAAGTGAGAGAGAGAGAGTGTGGCTAGTGCGTTCAATGACTTTAAAAAAAAACAACAGGAAGTGAAAGAAGAAGAAGAAAAAAGAAGTGAACGTCTTGTCAGAGAAAATCTGGTTGGACCAGACAAGCAGCTTCATTCTGCATCTCTGACTAAACTCTGCTCTGATTGGCCAGCTGCCCCGCCCCCCCTCCCTGTAAGCACAGAGCTGATTGCCTGACAGCGCTGTGGCCCTGGCAGAGTGCCTGAATCCTGCCTCAAGGACAGAAACACCTCCCCCTCTCCTCTCTCTCTCCTGTTGTTTGAGTGCTCGCTCTGTCACTGAGCATCCTTATCACCTCAGATGAGTCAGTACTTGCAGTTACTGGTTAACTCTGTTCAAGTCTGATCATGTGTCGAGTGACAGCGACTGTTCCACACGTCTGACGAGACCCTGAACGCACCGCCAACGACGCCTTCAAGTGTCTCACGGTGAACCTGACACGACAGAGACATCATCGAGTTTCAATAAAGACAGGTTTACAAAGTAAAAGCCTCAGTTACTGGGGGTCCATGCTGAAAATACCCTGTAGCCCTGCAGTTTTCAAAATAAAAGTGCGTTTCTGTTAATCCACGCTAAAACACAAAGACGTAGTTTTCAAAATAAGAAACTCAATTTCTAATAGTGCACACTAAAATACAGCCTTGTAGTTTTCAAACTCTACGCTAAAATACAAAGATGTATCTTTCAAAAAAAAAATTTCAACTTATGATGATCCACACTAAAATGCAACCCTGCAGTTTTTAAAATAAAAGTCACAATTTCTGTTCGTCCGCATTGAAATAGATCCCTGCAGCTTTCAAATTAAGGGTATGTGTTTCAATAGGTCCACACTAAGTTACAAACCTGCAGTTTTCAAAACAAGTCTAGTTTTGCAAGACTCATCCAAAACATCATCCCACAGTTTTCAAAATAATAGTTTCAGTTACTGTTCGTCCCCATTGCCTAAAACACAACACTGGAGTTGTCAAACTAAAACGGCGACTGGCGTCATTTCCAAAAGCCTCAGCTTCCGAGGGCGGACACCAGGGCGTAACCATAGCAACAGTGATACCATCACATCCCAGCATGTTATCATAGACGTTAACGATGCCTTAAGGGTCCTCACTGGTGTGTTTAGGTGCATTTAGAAGTATGAACGGTGCCTTCAGGGTCCATATTAAGACGCTCTTTAGATCCTCAACAAAGAGTGAGGGACACTGGCTTCTGCCTCTCATGACACAGCACTTTTACTTCCTGTATTTGAACGTGGGCTGATTCCTCAAATGAACATGGGAATCAAAAAAGAAAGCAAAAAAAAAAAACTTGCATCAGCTGACTTTTTATCGTGTGTGTGTGTGAGATGATTTACTGGCTTTTCTTTTTCCAGCTTTCTTCTGTAATTACAGCCACTGTGGGGGGGGCAATAAGTCAGAATGTGAAGGGGGGGGGGGACTGTCAACATGCTGAGCAGCTGTCACACACACACACACACACACACAAACAGGTGTCTGCGACAGCCAACGACCTCTGCTCTCTCCTCTGTTAGACCTCTATTCATCAGGCCATGCTAACAGATGCTAACCTGGACGTGTGTTTCACAATAAAAGATCTATTCACTTGTGAGTCACCTGCATCACAGACACTCCACCAGATTATGTCTTTACTGTTAAAGTGACACACACACACACACACTTGATTTCCTGCACATTTATCAGTCATTTAAAAACAGAACTTCAGTTAAATTTTTCTTTTCATTTAACCGTTTTTTAAATCACTAACACGTTACAACTGCTACAATAAGTCAAAAATAAGTGAGTCCATCTGCTAAGATTAATTCAGCAGCCATTTTGATCACATGTAGCCTAATCTAGTATTGATTAACAACAACTGATCAATCAGGCAGCTGTAATTTTAAAGAAGAGACATAATATTAAGACGTCAAAAAGTCAAAGTGTCCTCATGAGTCAATTCAATTTAAAAATACAACTTCAGTTACATTTTTTTTCTTTTCATTTAACCATTTTTAAATAACACTTTCCACCTGCTGCATTAAGTCAAAAATAAGTCTGTCCGTCTGCTTAGAAGAATTCGGCATCTACAGTGGTATGCAAAATTTCGGGCACCCCTGGAAAATGTCTATAATGCCCTAACTTTTGCATACCACTGTATCTACTGATCATGTGTTATCTAGTATTGATTAAGAAATGATCGATCAATCAGGCAGCTGTGATTTTAAAGAAGAGACAGAATAAGTCAAACTGTCCTTGCGTATCTCTGTGTTTGTGGACATTTTGTCTGCACACAGGACACACACTTCAGCTGTTTTAAGATACAACTGAGTGAGTGAAGATGCTACATTTCTGCAGAAACTTTAGCCTCAGACTCTGTTCATCACTTCATCCCTGCCCTCCTCCTCCTCCTGCAGTTGTTCCTACACTCAACAAAGACACACATTCATCCTTTAGATGAAAGCATATACACACACGCCTGTATGTCTGCAAGCACAACTGGAAGTGTGTGTGTGTGTAGGAGAGAAAGCAAGAAAGAGCAGAGAGAGAAATATACTTGCAGGCTGACAGATACTGTATGTGTGTGCGTGTGTGCGTGTGCGTGCGTGTGTGTGTGTATGTGTGTGTGTGGTGAGTGTGTTGCCTCTAGGCCTCAGAGCGTGCTCACACACGCTAGAGTCAGTTTGAGATGTGGACTAATTCAACACACAGGTGATGAAAGAGTTTACAGAGATGGAGAGAAAATAAAGGAGGAGGGATGAAGACGAGTCACACCCAAACTTCTATTGTTGTTGTTTAAGTGAAGCAGCAGGAGGAAGAGGAGGAACACATTCTCTTGGTTTTTAAAAGAAAAATTCATACATATATATATATCATTTTTTAAGTAAACCTGATCAATAACTTCTGATGTCCACACTAAAACACAACCCTTCAGTTTTCAAAATAATTCACTGTTTCTGTATGTCCACACTTAAACACAAACCCACAGTTTTCAATGTAAAGTCTTAACTTTCACCAACTGTCCATCCATCCTAAAACACAAGCAGTTTTCACAATAAAAGTTGTGGTTTCTGTTCGTCAACACTAAAACACGACTACACAGTTTTCAAAATAAAACTCTGTTACTGTTAATCCCCTCTTACACCCCTGTGTTTCCAAATAAGAGTTTCTGTCCATCCCAACTAAATAACAAGCCCGCAGTTTTCAAAATAAAAGTTACTTTTTTTAACTTCACTGAAGTGTCATCAATATGAGAAAGCACGTCTGTTTTTTAAGTGTGAAAATAAAGGGTTTTTTTAGGAAAAGGAGAGGAAACATGAGGAAGGAGGTGACACAGGGAGATAGAGGGAGCAAAGAAGGCAATGGAAGGAGATAGGAACTGGTCCAAACTGGGGTATATAAAACAAAAAAAAACAAAAAAAAAAAACTTTGTCTCCTTGCTAACAACAGCTGTTAAAATGACTAACACACACACATGTAGGATGGGAGGGTTACAAGCAGCAAGCGATCTGATTGGCTCAAAATGTGGCCTTGTACTTTAGCCTGTATCAGGGAGAGAGAGAGATTATAGAGGTGTAAAGTTGAAAAGGGGTGAGGGGGGGAATAAAGGGAGAAGGAGGGAGAGAAAGAACAAGGGAGGAAAAGTTGGTGTGAGGAGGAAGAGAGAAGATGAGAAAAGGTAGTAGAATGGAGAGATGCAGGAGGAAAGAAAAAAACAGAAGAGGGGGGAGAGGGATGAGAGTTAAAGTGGAGGAGGATGGAGAGAAAGAGGGAGGAGGAGAAGAGGAGCAGCATCTCCTCAGCTGAACTGAATCATCTCATTACATGTGAATTCTTCTGACACAAAGACAGGCTTTATTGTGAAAGGAGGGGAGAAACTCTCTCTCTGAATCTCTCCCGCTCTCTTTCTCTCGTATGTCGGCCATCTTGTTTTACAGCATCTTTTACAGAGTGAGAGCAAAGGGCTTGAGCAGATAAGCTGTTAATGTGTGACTGTGGGTGAGGAGGAGGTGATGGACTTTGTCAAAGTAAAACCTCCTCCTCCTCCTGTATCACTGCTGAAAAAACACTGCTGCATCCTTCACTTCCTGTCTGGAGAGGAAGCAGGATGAGAAGGAGGGGGAGGGTGTGTGTGTGTGTGCAGACTGCTCACCCTACAGAGGTGAGGAGTATTTTAGTTTAGTTTAGTAATTAAAAACTACTGCTTTTATTTTGAAGGTCTTGTAGTTAACAGCAGTCAGGAAACAGAGTGATACACTCAGGTGTGTGACCTGAGAGGAAGAGAAGATGGAGAAAGAAAAAGGGACAGTGCATGATTTTCCACATGAAATGGAAAGAGGAAAAATGTGAAGGGGGAGAGGGAGGGAAGGAGAGGGGGCAAAAAAATGTAGAAAATGAAGGAGGAGGAAGTGCAAGATGAAGAGAGGACAGTTTAAAGGGGCAGTTCATGGTTTTAAAAAGGTAGAGAAGGAGGGAGAGGGGAAGATAAAGGAGGCGAGTGAAGAAGAGAAGGTATGAGAGGAGAGAGAAAAGTCGGCAAAGATTGAAATAAGGAAAAGAAAATGGAGGACAAGGATGAAAAATATGAAGAAGAGAGAAAAGTGTGTGTAGGGCGTGGTGTGTGTGAGGAAGACCAGGTTTCAGTTTAGTGAAAAGACTCTGAAAAGCCTCTGTGTGTGTGCGCGTCCTGGAGGCGCACACACACACACACACACACACACACACACACACACACACACACACACACACACACACACACACACACACACACACACACACACACACACACACACACACACACACACACACACACACACACACACACACACACACACACACACACACACACACACACACACACACACACACACACACACACACACACACACACACACACACACACACACACACACACACACACACACACACACACACGGCAGTCTTTATTGTCTTCCCACTCAGAATGAATGGAGTCTGGTGGTCACACCTATGATGACTACTGAAACCCCCATTACACACACACACCTGAGGCCACGCCCACCACACAGACACACACACCCCAACTCCTCTAACACACACATCCCCAACTTTAGAAACACACAAACAGAACTCCAGTGAACTTTTCTACATGTTTCTTTTCATCTCACTGGTTTTCACAGGGGGAGTTTCCATCTGCAGCAGGTGATCAATAAATAAATTGATCCGTCAGTGTGAATTAATTCAACATATACATGGATCGTGTATGACCAAAACCTGGTATTGATTAGTCCTGATCAATCAGACCTGCTGTGATCACAACATGAAGACAAAGAGAGACACAAACAGAGCGGGAGGACATGAGGTCGTCAGTGTCCTCGAGTTTCTCAATGTTTGTGGACATTTTGTCTGCACACTGAGGACACACACACCATCAGATGATCAAGATGCATGATGATGATGATGATGATGGTGGTGGTGTCAAACCAGTGGTAGAGAGGAGAGATGAGAAACACTTGTACACACCCTTTTTTACTTTGTGCACCTTCAAAATAAAAGCATTTTCCTGTTTTTGGTGTGTTCCTGAAGATTCTCTTTTGAGGGGGAGGAAACAAGTCGAGGAAAAAGGTAGCAGGGAGGGGAGGAAAGGGGAGGATTTAAGGAAAGGGAAGTGAAATGAGCAAACAAGGAGAAGAAATAGGAAGGTAAACAAGGAGAGAGAGAGACACACCTTTACACCTGCTGCAACAGGATGGTGAGGTAAGGAGACGAAAGGAGGAAAGGGGAGGAGTTAAGGAAAGGACAGGAAACAAGGGGAGGTAGAGAGGACACACACACACAGAGGGATGCTCATGGATGTAAGGAGAAGAGAATGAAAAAAGTCTAGGGGCATGTTAGTGTGGTTGTCACGGCAACAAGGCGTGTCCTGTGTGCAGAACAAACAATGGTACCTTTTCACAGGAGGGAGGGGCAGTGTGTGTGTGTCAGATTACAGTTTTACTAACAGTCAGATTAACAGGGATTATTCAGACTCAAGTCTGTTTGCTCCATTCACGGGCTGCTGCTGCTCTGACAGGCTACTTACACACACACTGTGACACACACACTGTGACACACACACACGGTGACCCTAACCTTAACCCTCACACAGCTGAATGCCAGTCATAACATAAGGAGGGACTACCACGCACAGTTAGTGAAGTAGTGATTGCAGTTAAAACATTATCTATCTGTGCTGATTTCTCTCTCCCTTTCTCTCTCTCTCTCTCAAACTGCAGAGTCAGCGTGGAAGTTGAGCGGAGGAGGAGGAGGTGGGCAAGTGAGTTAGGGAGACTGGAAACCTCCCTTCAGAGCCTCCAACATGCCTCCAGTGTGTGTGTGTGTGTGTGTGTGTGTGTGTGTGTGTGTGTGTGTGTGTGTGTGTGTGTGTGTGTGTGTGTGTGTGGGTGTGTGTACCACTGAGCAGCTGCAGTGGGGGAAACACACAACAGGAGAGTTCCACTTGAACAGAACTATCCATCCATCATCTACCGCTTTATCCTCCACCTGAGGGTTGCGGGTCAGCTGACACAGGGCAGGATCGCCAGTCCATTTTAGGGCCACATATAGAGACAAACGACCGTTTCACACATTCACACCTACGGTCAATTTGGAGTGACCAATTCACCTAATCCCCACATTTGCATGTTTTTGGACTGTGGGAGGAAGCTGGAGAACTTCCCCCCCCCACCCCACACACACACACACACACACACACACACAGGGAGAACATGCAAACTCCATGCAGAAAGGCCCTTGATGGTCACATGATGACATGATCAAAGCAGAGTGAACTTTGAGACTTTTTAGTTTGTTTTTCTTTTAAAACACATTTCAAAATGTTATTTTCTACTAGTTGTATTACTTCTGTGACAATTAATCCATGACTAAATTAATCAACTACTTTGACAATCGATAAATCCATGGTTTTTATTTAATGCTAAATGATTTGTATTTGCTTTTCTAATCATGATGACCACTCGTAGCTGCTGTACACTACAGTTTTGCCATTCACACACATTCACTCAGACTTTCATACAGCACATCTATGTGCAGCACATGTTCTATCACTCATCTTTCGTACCCACTCACACACTGCCGGCACAGTGTCTTGCCCAAGGACACATCTGCATGTAGAGTAGCGTAGCCAGGAATTGAACCCACAACTTCTGAGTTGAAAGAGGACTCGCTCTCCCACTGAGAGACAATAGCTCAGTGGGAAGTTTTTAATAATTAAAAACAAAGTTTGTTTGATTTTTCAACTTCTTAAATGTGAACACTTTCTGCTTTCTTTGCTCCATGAAACAAACAATAACAAATAATTGTGTTTGTGAACATGAATTGTATGAAGCAAAACAACTCATCGATGAATGAATAATGAAAATAACCTTTAATTGCATCTCCACATGTATTCCATAGAGATAATATATTAGTATTTAATATAGTATAGTTACTAACTATATTATAGTTAGTTACAGTTTAATTTTCAAACTGTTTGCTTAAACTTTTGTTATTTTAATTTTTTTTTTTCTTTAAACTTACTTAAAACGGTTTTAAAAAAAGCTGTAAAAGCTGCAGTTGCACATGTACAGTGGAGGAATGAAGCTAAGTGTGTGTGTCACAGTGTGTATGTGTGTGAGAGAGAGACAGACCTGTTGTATGGGATGCCAGAAGAGCCGGCATGTGTGTTTGTGTGTCTCTTTGGGTGTGTGTGTGTGGGGGGGGGGTGCGTGTGTGTGTGTGTGTGTGTGTGTGTGTGTGTGTGTGTGTGTGTGTGTGTGTGTGTGTGTCTTTGGGTGTGGTGAGACTGTCTTGCTGATAAGCAGCTTGTGGAGCTAACTATCACTGTGTGTGTGTGTGTGTGTGTGTGTGTGTGTGTGTGTGTGTGTGTGTGTGTGTGTGTGTGTGTGTGTGTGTGTGTGTGTGTGTGTGTGTGTGTGTGTGTGTGTGTGTGAGAGAATGATGGCTGACACACACACACACAGTGGTCCACCTTCACCCTGTTTGCAGCAAATAAAACCGTATTTACTGCAAGTCCAAAGTCCGAGGAGCTTGACTGTGAAAGAATGTCACAACGGACGGAGGAGGAGGAGGAGAAAGGTGATATGTTAGAGGAGAGGGGGCGGAGCTGAGAAGGTGATGCTAACAGGGTTATCTCAGTGTTCCTTTATGATTGTGTATGTCTGAAAACAGGTGACATTTAAAGGGGCAGTTCAACATTCATTCACACGCATTTTCACTCGCTCACTTCCTCGTCAAAGAAGAGATGACTCTGCGTTTAAAAAACAACAGCACCTAAAAAATAAATGATGGTTTAAAGACAAAATAAAATGAAGATTAAATAATAAATAAATTAAATGTTTGTTTCCTTTATCAGCTGACGGTAACACACAGTGTGTGTGTGTGTGTGTTACATGTCCTACTTTAGCTCTATTCATCCTGCGTCTCACGTTACACTCGTCCTCTCCTCGTCTCACAACTCTGTCCTCTGCGTTCACCGTGCGATCAATCAATCAATCGATTAACTCGTCAATATTTGAGGTCAGGTGACACGCATCACCTGTGCAGGTGTCAATCAATCCTGTCAATCTGAGAGACATCAATGATAAACGGCGTCACGTCGTCTGCAAACAATCAAACTTGTCTCGTATCGATCAATGGTTTCTCGGGAAAAAACATCGGTCACGTTTACAGCTTCATCGATCAATAATTAATAACAGAGACGATTATAATCATCGATCAGTGAGTTAAACGTATTTTGTTAAAAATGCTGACTCATATGTTCATATGCTCATATGTGACGTGTCGTGACGGCTCAACAGGAAGCGGGTGGTTGCTTGGTAACAGAAAACACTCCCATAAACACTCCAGTTTTCAAAATAATAAGAGTCTCCGTTTCTGGTTAAAGCTCACATAGAGTGGTCCTATCGCACATATATGCAAGTAGCATACATTAACTTGTTTTTATGGTCAAAAACCTCCCAGTTGCCGTAAATGAGCCGATCTCTCCTCACTGAAGCTCTCGTCAGCCGTGGTGTTTCAGACTGAAATCTCACCCAGAAGACAGACTGTCTTGTGATTGTGATCGTGAAACACCTCCACAACGGACGTTATTCTTCTTCTGCGGTTCAAAGTACACAACCGGATGTGCCCCGAATAGTGGCCCGAGCAGGACGATCTGCTCCGGCCACTAGAACGTTTTTTTTCAGAGATCTCACTGAGCCCGAGATTACAATAAAACACAGCGTTCTCAACAGTGGTTGAACTGTTTGTTTCAAACCTTCAGGCCTTAATAAACGAGGTAAACGTTCAGATACACACCAAAAAACAGCAACAAACCAAGAGATTTCAAAATAAAAGTCTCCGTTTTGGTTCATCAATGCCAAAAGACAAACCAACAGATTTCAAAACAAGTCTTAGCTATAATTTCTTCAAAGTACATTTTTTTTTCACATTTTTTTTTAAATAACTGTGTCCATGCTAAAAAAAAACTGAGTCACTTTCAAAATAAAAGTCTCTTAAGTTTTACCAAACCTGGCGAAAGTACAATTTTATACGTTTTCAAAATAAGGCAACATTTTCTGTGTGCCCATCCAGTGTTAGAAATAAAAGTGTGAGTTTCTGTTAGTTTAAGTAAAAACAACAAGAAGCAAAGTATTATCATTACAAATGAAATACTGAAAAAGTTTTTACTCTTCAACAAACAGTTTCCAGGTTTGTGTGTGAACGACACAGGAAGAGAGTGATGAGCCATTTGCTTCCAGACAGAGGTGTAAGAGTGTGACTCCCACCCATCCCCCAAAGTCCTCCCTCCTCCGCCTCCCCCACCACCACGCTGCTGCTCCATCTACATCCACAGAGACACCACACCCAGATCAGAAACAACAGGCTGCTGCATCTCCACCCTGCTAGGCCCGAGAGGCTCAAACTGGTTTGACACCACCATCATCATCACGCATCTTAATCACCTTTTCTTCCCTGTGGTCACATGACTGTAACATCCATCCATCACTGTCCTGATTCACTGATTCACTCACTGGGTTTTCACATCAACAATCACTGAACTCACCCTAACCCTCTCAGCTCCAACAAACGGGTTAAAAAAGTTGTTTTTTTTAAGTCTTTAAAACATCCAAAGTTTTAAAGTTAAAAGTCAGGTTTCAATTCTTTAACAATTTTACATTTAAAAGTGACATTTTAATGACTGATTATTTGAGTTTGAACCTTGTTTTTATTTACACATTGAAGTGGATTTTCTTTAGCTTTAATCAGGTGACAAAGTCACATTTGTAAGTTGTACTTACTAGCTCAAATTTTAACTTATAAGTTCTAATGATAAAAACGAGTGAACTCAAACCACGAGGATGTTATTTAAATAAAAAAGTAATCATCACTGAAATTTTTGCACTCGCACCTATTGGATGTGACATTAAAACTCCTCAAGTCAAACATTCACCTCCTTTGCTCACCTTCCTCCTCCTCCTCCTCCTCCTCCTCCTCCTCCTCCTCCTGGTCAGGGGATGGAACATAATCTTATCTAAAAAAGGCGTGTCTATAAATAGAGGCTGGGCGCAGAAACACACGAGTGATGTTGTTCTGTGTCTGTTTTAAAAACCTCAGCAGGACGTAAATGTAAAGCTGCTGCTTCAAAAAACCATTCAAAATTAACTTTATATTCAAAAACGACTTAATGCAAACTATCTCCAAAACCAACTAAATATAAACTTTAACAAACTTTTAATTTAAAACTTAAAATTAAGTCACCTGACCTCTGACCTGACAAAATAATTTAATTCAGATAAAAAAAAATGTTCCATGAAATGTCAAAATGTTTATGATGGAAAGAAAAGACAAAAACACGTTGATCATGTGTATTACTCGTCTCAACGTTTTCAATGAATACAGACTGTGTGTGTGTGTGAGAGAGAATAGAGGTTAATGCGTCTCCGAGGGAAAACAAGAGCTTTTAATTAGCGGTTTCACTCGTGTCCCTGTGGACAAAAACGTCCCACTGAGATTTCACATTAACACACACACACACACACTGACACATACACTGCATCTATTAATAAAGTGTACTTATTCCTCCCAATTACAGCCATTAAATAACTTTAATTATGACCATTTGTTTAAGTTCTCTTGTTTATATTTGGCAAAAAAACTTTGATCTATTTAAATAAGATATTCTTTTTTGGGGGGAGGGGTTATTGGTCAAACAACTACTGAATGAATCGATTATTAAAGTTATTTTTCAATCATTTAAACCAGTTAATGTGATTTTTCAGCTTTTAAATATGAACCACAGACCATCAACATCTTTAACATCTTCTGAACCAAATGAATTCATCAAGAAAATAATCATTAGTTTGCATATATGCACAATATAAATACACACACATATATATATATATATATATATATATATATATATATATATATATACTGTATGTATAGGAGTTGTTTCCTGCTAGAGCAGGAGTTGATGGACAGGGAAACCAGGACTGAATGTTTGAGAGTAAACGGATGAAAACACTCACAGAGAATCACCTGCACACAAGCAACAGCAAACACCTGAGTGTCATGTCTTTACATGACTGTAACTGCAGGCTGTGTGCGTGCGTGTGTGTGTGTGTGTGTGACTTCATTTCCCACAGAAAAGCTTCACACTCACAACAGACAAGGAGGAGGATGCTCCTGTTGCACAAGACACTCTTTGTGCGCGTGTGTGTGACATCATGGACTACATCATCCCTCGTCAGCATTTCAAAATGTCTACCACCACAGAATGAAGAAGAAGGAGGTTTTTTTTTTTGTCGTTTTGTTTTTTCTTTCATTGTAAGAAACACTTACATTTTCCTTTAATCCTCATCTTTGCATCAGGTTCAGGTGTTAATAATAAAGACATCACATGACAGAGGCTCCATCATGTTTTTTGGAGCGTCACTTTTAACAACTATGTCACAACGAATTTAATTTATCCATTATATGGTTCCTAAAATATGAAGAATTTTCCATAAACCTGAAAAATCACAACATTCAACTGTAATGATGATTTTTATTGTAAATCTTTGATCATCGTCAACTATTTTCATTAATGATTCATTGTTATTTTCTGTTTACTTTCTTTTTTTCATCCTATACCAGAGTTTTTTATATATATTTAGTACATTTTAAAGTTTGAAAACCAAAAGTGTCACCTCCACAGACACCAGGGTGTCAAAAAAGATTAATATTAATAATGGAAAAAACAATAAAAACAAGTATATTAACTTTTTTTCCACGTGCGTGTACATCATTAACAAACGTCTCAGTAGAGAAATAGTGTTTGTTTTAAACCACGACAGGATGATATTGATTAATCAGCTGATCACCGTCTTAACTCATCACCATCACATGATGATGATGACGACATCATCAAACAAGATCAATACACAAGCTTGTCAACTTTCTGCTCAGAGACTTGATTGATTTGACGAGTCGTCGTCACCAGAGCCACACACACACACCCCCACACACACAAGAGCCTCACACACACAGAGCATGCATCTTTCACACACACACACACACACACACACACACACAAACACACACACACACACACACACACACGAGAGAGAGAGCGAGAGAGAGCGGTCGCCGTGGGCCGAGCTCGGCCTCAGTGTTGAATTTCGTGTTGGAATGCTAACTGCTCATCCAGATCTCTCCTCCTCCTCCTCCTCCTCCTCCTGACAGAAGAGGAAGTACGAAGAGGAGGACCAGAGAAGTCATCAACACAAGCAATAAAGAGCTCAAACACACAGAAAAACCACGATAAAGTTCTCCTTTAAACTCACCACAAAGTGTTTAAAACGTCAACAGAACCATGAAGTCAAAGTACGACAAATTCAATGAAAATAAATGTCCAAAAAGATACCTTCAGTCAACAAAAGTACCTTAAACAGCACTGAGCAGCAGAAACACACTGTACATCCCACAATAGTCACAACAGCACGTTACAAACAACCTCCAACACATTGTAGCTTACAAACAGTCGATGAGTTAGGTGTGAAAACAATGTTTTTAAAAACGAGAGATTAAAAAAAGGGGCATAAAGGTGTCAAAATGCTGGATTTGCAGATTTACATGAGGTATAATCCCAGAGTCCAGATTAAAACCACGTCAGATGCCTTTAAAAACCTTTAAATATGACCATAAATGCTGGAAATCCACAGGTGTGATCGTTAAAGGATTTAAACTTATAGAAACTGTAAAGGTTTACGACAAACTCAGCTATTTAAAATTGTATCGCGTGATTTAATTTTTATTTTGTGTTTACGCAAAACAATACATTTGGGGGAGGGGCATCTTTTTAAACCTAGCTTTCAACTGAGCTAAAATGGTTGCCATGGCAACCGCCACACATGAGTGATAAGTTTCTGATTGTTTCTGAGTAAATAAATTAAGCTCTTGTTTCGATTTATTCATGAGTCATTGAGTCAAAAAGTCAGGGGAAAGGATGAATAATCGTTTTCATTAAACTCAAAACTCACATTTAGAAACTCACTTTGAAGATTAATCTGATAATAATTCATCCCCCTAATCAACGGTCATTTTTAAGACTTATTTGAACATCCATAGATTTGGATGTAAACATCATTTATGACTCGATAAAGTAAAATAAAGTATCTGTAAACAAACAGAAAACTACTGTAACTTTCCATAACGTTTTATTTTCGATAAACTGTGTAGAAAAAGCTGCTGAATTTCGAAAACAAACACCAAACGGAGCACGAGCTTCGTGTTAGTCACTGAAAATAATCTTAAAATCATCTTTTAAAAGTGCTTTTTGGTGAAATATTAACTCAACAAAGTTGTTCAAAGTTCAAAGTTCCTGAGCAGCGAGGAGGAGAGAGCGGAAGAGAGACATAGGGCGAACACGGAGAGAGAGAGAAAATCCCTAGCAACCATGAGCTCACCAGTTTCAGCGGAGAGTCGGAGGAGAAGCAGCCGAGCAGAGCAGCTCTTCTCCGGCACAGTAACGCGTCCAGCCCCGGTCCCTGCTCCAGCCCCTGCACCAGCCGTGGGCCTGTCCGTCAATCATTGACGGGCCTCAGTGACACCGTGAACCCGCGTCAGAGGAGTGAAGCTCCGCGGAGAAGAGAGAGGAGCATCCTCCTCCTCCTCCTGTTAGCAACACGGAAAACACACGCACACACTCACGACGGAAGAGCTAGCGGGGAAAGCTAACCGCTGAGTGAGGAAAAAGTTCACGAAGTCGACGTTTGAAACGCGGGAATAGTTTAAAGTGTCAAAAAAGAGCCATTTATCGTATAAAATGGAAGTTGACGAGTCGAAAAGATGATGTCGAAAGAGAGAAGGAGGAGGAGGGGGAGGTGAGGAGAGAGAGGGAGGGGGGGAGGATGCAACAGGCGTCACGTCGATGCTGCCGCTGCGCGTCACCGCGGACGATGCACAAAAAGTCCCTGAAACGCGGCGAAAAGTCGCCAAACAGCGACGGAAACTCAGCCGCGTCGAGGGAATCACGAGCCCGGGACGATGCGCCGTTAATCAGTCAACGGCGATCGGTTTGTCGTTAAAAAAATGTCTGAGCAAGGTCACGGCAGCGCTGTCGTTAACCGACGTTAGCATGAGACGCGACCGGAAGCGGCACCCGAACCCCTTCAAAATAAAACGAACCTTTTTGATAGTATGTTAAATACAAAATGATATTGTACTTACTTACGACACTAAATGTTACATAAATAAAAGTGTTTATTATGCCATAAAAGTGTGCACAATGGTGAGTTCTGTGATTGACACACACTGCTTTTCACATTAAATGTCACTTTACATTGTCAATAACACACTAGTGGACTCATAATGAAAGCCATATTTACTCATAGCACTGATGTTGGCTCCACCCAGCACTGACACTAACACACAAATACTTCCATTATTAATTTTCAGTATGAACTAATTAAGTTCACATGTTTCTTAGTGATGAAATGAAATGGAAGCAAAGTGAAGACATGTCAAGATTGTAAGATGGCGGCTGCCACTGCAGCACAGCAACAGACACCGCATATGTGAAGTGATGACAAAGCAAAAACTCGCCCTGCCAGTTTCACATAGCATCACTTCAGCTGTTCCACACACACACACATGCACCTCAGTGCCTCCAAAAACAACCACAACAACAAAAACACACAAGTAGATGTTGACAAACCTGCTTTTGAATTGTTTCTAGCCAATGACGAGTTGAGTTGTGATTCACTTTATGTTGAACACTGAAGTGATTTTGTGTACAAACTGTACTAAGTCACACACACACACCTCCATAACATCGTCATCATCAACAGGTGCTTTTACTTTGAAAGCGCACGGCGGAAGCGATGGCGCGGGTTGCCGCTAGCTTACCGCGGGTGTCTGGTAGCTTTACACATGGCCACTAACAGCGAGGCTCCGACCAAAGTGCACCCGAGATATGGATGCTCGAGTCCGGCGGAGCAGACTTTGAACCCCCGCTGCTGCCGCCGCTGCACCGACAACACCGACAACACCGAGCGGCTCTGGCCCCGGTGTGCACGCGCCACGGGCCGCGAACAAAAAAGTTTCCAGCAGAAACAAAGTAACGAGAGCGAGAGAGTTTTTGAGTGAATGAGGAAGAGACGTGAGGCTGAATTCCACCGCTTGGATGCGCATCAAACTAGGAAGAGGAGAAGAAAAGTGTGTGATCGCATCAACACACACACACACTTTAACACACACGGAACCAGAACCATAAACACACACACATGAAGAGAGAGAGAGACACTTACGCTTCACTTTGTTGGGGTTGGGCTGTTTGCGGCGAGACATCGTGGCGAGGATGAGGATGATGGTGGTGGGTGAGGATGACGATGAAGATGATGATGATGAAGGAGCAGGAGGGGGGCCGTGATGGTGGTGGTGGCGCTGGAGAAAAAGGGGGGATGAAGGGAAAAAAGGGGAGAGAGGAAGAGAGAGGGAGGAAGAGAGAGACAGAGAGAGGCTGCAAACTCGCTCCGGAGAGGAGAGGAATCAAAATGGCGTTTCCGAAGGGATGTGCAAACTTGGACAAACTTTACTCCGGCTTCTCCTCCTCCTCCCTCCCCTCCCCTCCCCTCCCCTCCTCTCCTCTCTCCTCCCCTCCCCTCCCTCCTCCTCCTCCTCCACCTCTGCTGCCTCTCTTCCTCCCGTCTCTCTCGCTCTCTCTCTCTCTTTTTTCCTCTCTAGTTCTTCCAAACAGAAACAAACTGAAGTTAAACATCGATATTTGTTTGTTTTTGTTTTTATTTAACCTTCCCCTCCCCCCTCTTTCTACACATGATAAGTAAAGCTCATCACGTGTTTGCGTCTCAGTCTCCAGGGGGACGTGGCCATCACCGAGCATCACACACGCGTGCACGCACGCACACACCTTTCATCAGTTAAAAAAAACACTTTGCGCTGCACTAGCGCGTGCACTTCTCGCGACTTTTACATCCACGTAAAATGATGAAGTTTGCGCGCGTTTATTTATTGTCACGTGATGTAAATGCGTGTGTGTGTTTGAGCTTTAAACTTTTAAAAAAAACATCAGACACACACGGTGGAGCCGCCGCGGCAGATATCGCGAGGTTTCAGGTAGGAGGAAGGTGTAGGGCGAGGTTTGGAGAGAAGAGGATGATGAGTTTGTGTGTGTGCGTGCGCGTATGTGTGTGTGCGTGCGCGCGCGTGTGTGTGCGCACAGAGAGGTGTGCGTGAAGTCACTTTGATGTTGAGGTAATAAACACAGTACTTTAAGTAAAAAAGTTAAGTAATCAAACCTTAAAACACAGATAAAAGTTAAGTAAAACTTTAACCAAAACGTTTTCCAAGTTAAGTACAACTTTAAGTACAATTAAAGTAATTAAACAGAGATAACAAAGTAATTCCACCTTAAATCTGGGGTATTTTCATCTTAAATTCTCTAAGGTTATTTGAAGTGAAATTAGTTTTTCTCTTGACCTTCATGTAAATGACTGTTGAGTTTTATTGTGAAAAACTGGACACTTGATGATGAGGATGTGTCTCTCTCTCCCTCTCACTCTGTGCGTGTCTCTCTCTCTCCCTCTCTTTCTCTCTCAGTCTCTGCCTCAGACTAAACTCAGTCACTGAAGCTGAAACTAAATTTAAACTTTCTCCCACTTTCATTGTTAAATTTAGACTCAGCAGCTACTCTCTCTCTCTCTCTCTCTCTTTCTATCTTTCTCTCTCTCTCCTTCTCTCTCTCTCCCACATTCCTGCTCAGCCTCCATCTCCAGATACAAACCCCTCCTCCTTGCCCCTCCTCCCATCATTCCCTGCTGGAGAGAGAGAGAGGAGCACGCACTCACACGCACACTCACACACACGCACACACACACACACACACACACACCTCTCCTCCTGCCTGCAGCAGTAGCAACAACAGGCTGAACCAGCCTGATGAAGTGATGATGATGATGAAGGGTGAGGAGGGTGGATGAGGGGGAGGGTCTGATGGGAGGGTCTGGGTGTTTGCCTGTTTGTTTAGAAAAAGTGACTTCAGTTAAGTTTAGAAACAAAGTGACAGGAAACAGTTTCAGCTACATCAACATCAACTACTGTAACATGAACATGTATAAACGTGTGTGTATATACATATACACACACGTTTATACATGTACATTTACCTGATAGAGTACTACAGTAACTGTGACAGTGACACTTACTGTGTACATGAGGATAGATGCTTCAGTGTATCCACATTTCACTTTAACTCAACTTTCACTTCAGTTAAAGATATCTAAAGTCTAAAAAACATAGTCTAAAGTCTAAATTGGTTATAACATTCTACATCAAAGTACTCCAAACTCCACTATTAATTGTTAAAATAAAGCCTCAAAACTAAGTGATTCTGTAAAAAGTCCTACGTAAAACAAGAGGAAAGTAATTCCACCTTAAATCTAAAAAATAAACACCTTAAAATGTCAACGTAAATTAACATAGAAAAAAATTATGAAGCAACAGAGTAGTCATTCCACCTTAAGAAATCAAATAAACCTTACAATCTTTAAAATGGTAAGATATTTATTTTTTAAGATATTTCACAAAATTCCTAGCTGCAGACGACCCCGGTTTCGAATCCCGCACACCTAGCTGTCTTATCCTGCGTGTCATTCCCCACCTCTCTGCCTCCCATTTCCTGTCTCTCTTCGCTATGCTGTCCATTAAAGGCAAAAAGCCCCAAAAAATATACTTAACAAAAAAAAAAAAAAGAAAGGAGAACAGTGAAGCCAATCCACCGTAAGCAGTCCAAGTGAAATAAAAAGTAGTAATTCCAACTTAAAAATGTCAATAAAATAACAGCATAGAGTAATTCCAACTTCAGATTCTATATATTCTATATATATGTTCGTCTTCAGGCAGTGAAGTAATTCCACCTTAAATTGGTGAATAAAGTAAAAGTATTAAATAATTCCACCTTAAATTGTTGAATAAAGTAAATGTGTAAAGTAATTCCACCTTAAATTGTTAAATAGAGTAAAAGTGTAAAGTAATTCCACCTTAAATTGTTGAATGGAGTAAAAGTGTAAAGTAATTCCACCTTAAATTGTTGAATAAAGTAAAAGTGTAACAATAATTCCACCTTAAATTGTTGAATAAAGTAAAAGTGTAGATTTGTTTAATAAACTGTTCCACAGTTGTCCTGAAGGGGGCCGAGTTTCTCTCATCCAGGTATTAGGGACACTTGTGGTGTTCGAAATAATAAACTAGTTTTATTTTTATAAGCTAATATTAAAACTCCTGTACACGAGTTTATAAAGTGTCTATAAAGACTATAAAGTCAGAGTAAAGTTATGATGCCCTTCTCCTCCTCCGCCTCCTCTTCCTCCATCAGAGTGTGATGTTATTTATTGGACTGTAACCATGGAGCTGTTGCCAAGGAACCAACCATCGCTGACAAAAGGGTGGGTTCATCCATTCATCCAGAGGAGGAGGAGGAAGAGGAAGAAGGGGAGGAGGAGCTGAGGCATCCCTGAACTCAGCAACAATTTCATCAGTGTTTCCCTTAAACACATGTTGTTGTTAATGAAACTTTACACACTCTTCCCCCTTCTTAAGGTGGAATTACTTTACACTTTTAAACAATTATTATTATTATTTATTCAGCAATTTAAGGTGGAATTACTTAACACATTAACCTTAGTTAAGAATTTAAGGTGGAATTCCTTTACACTTTTACACAATTGTTATTATTATTTATTCAGCAATTTAAGGTGGAATTACTTAACACATTAACCTTAGTTAAGAATTTAAGGTGGAATTACTTAACACTTTTACTTCAGTTAAGATTTTTAAGGTGGAATTACATTACACCTTAAGCCCAATTTATACGTCTGCGTAAAGTGCTCTGCGTAGGTTACGCAGAGTCCTCTGTGTCGACGCAGAGCCTGTCGAAGAGCCTCTGCGTCGTCTCCGACTGCACAAAATATTTTTTAAGTGTCCGTCACTCCGTCAAGGGACAACGGAGATGGCAAGAGCTGCGATTGGTCCTCAGGACGGGCCGAGCGAAGCTGCTCTGTGCCGGCTCACAGTGCGCACCGAGCGTCCACAGACGCGGAGCTGATCCCCGCCGATAACACCGCTGCCAAACTATAAATACGTCATATCTTAACACACACAGCACATGTTTAGACTTTAAATGGCCAATTTCTCGTCTCAAATTATCTTAAAACTGCGTTCCGTCACACAATAAAGTGAGAAACGGCTACTGTTTCAACAACAACAGTCTTTGGCCGTTTCTCAATATCCATACTTGTGCGTACTTGTCCGTACTTGCGTACTCCCGTACTTGTGAAAACGTCATCAGCCTCAGTCTAAGTTCTGTTCCATTTCTCAAGAACGCGAGCTGCGAGTACGGTTCTCATACCCGGAAGTGTTCTCGCTCCGTCCATTTTACCAAGTATGCATCGGGTGGTGACTTGAGCGTACTTGGGAAAGCCATATATCCCAGAATGCATTTCGGCGGAACACAGCAGGATAAAATACAAATATAAACCTGAAATAAATATTTTTCTGTGTCCCGGAACGCAGTTTTGAAATCATTTTAGGCGAGAAATTAGTCATTTAGAATCCAAACATGTGGTTTGTGTAATAAGATATGACGTATTTATAGTATGACAGCGGCGCTGTCGGAGGTTATCAGCTCCGCCTCGGCGGACGCTCGGTGCTCACAGGGCGTCACTGTGGCCTGTCCTGATGAAATGATCCGCTGGCTCAGACGGCTCCATCATTACATACTTGGTGCGATCGATAGATTAGTTGTTGACATGTTGTTTTGTTTTTAATGCAAACGTTTTGACCTTACAGTGTGAACTTTTTTATAATATTAATGTTAAATTTATTGTAACTTTGAATTTTAGATTTATATTAAAGTCACACTGTCATTGTATATGTATTTACATATAATGGACAATATTTTATAGTGTATAAAATATTTAAAATGTGAAAATAGCAATATATTTATTTATTAAAAGTATTTTATATGTTCATTCATCAACACGGTAATGAGGCTTAAAAGTGCTTCGCGCCACCCGCCATTAAAACAGTAGAACAAGGAAGTACACTAATGTTCCAATTGAAGAATCGTGCTCGTGTACTCCCGTACTTGGCAAGTATGTACTTCAGTCGTACTTCTCAAGTATGTACTTTCCAAGTAAGCAAGTACATACTGGCATACTTGGGTATTGAGAAACGGCCTTTCTCTCTCTTTCTTTCTCGGACACCATTGCTCACTGTAGCCTGAAGCAGAACAACCTTGCGCAGCGACCCCTACTGATCGGGCGGGAAATTGCAGCGCATGTCCGTCACCAAGACGCAGAAGTATAAAGGCTCGAGGCGTCTCCGTGGTGACGCAGACGGATAATGCATTACGCAGTCGGAGAAGTATAATGTGGCCTTTAGTTAAGATTGGAATTGCTTGACTGCTTGACATCCTGCAGCAGCAGTGGTAACAACAGCAGAAGTAGCAGCAGCAGCAGAGACAGGCCGTCACATGAAGCCAACACCTGTCCACAGTGTGGGGGACGATGAGCACATGCTGCTCTGTTTCCTCACACACACACACACACCGACACAGTGTGTGTGTGTGTGTGTGTGTGTGTGTGTGTGTGTGTGTGTGTGTGTGTGTGTGTGTGTGTGTGTGTGCGTGCGTGCGTGCGTGTGTGTGTGTGTCTTCATCATACTCCTTTTTCCTCTTCAAACACAGAACGAAGTTCGAAAAGTCTCACACATGTGGAAGTTTGGGCTGCTGAGAGAAGGGGGAGGAGGAGGAGAAAAACCGGTTTCCAATAGTGACGGATGATTTGTAGGTAACAGTTGTTTGCTGTTGAGCCTGAGGCCGAGGCTGAAAACACAACCATCAAACACTCTGATTTGTCACAAAATGGATGCTTTTTCTGGTTAAAATGTGGCAAACTGATGGAAATAGAGCAGTTAAATATAGATGTTTAAAAAATTTTCTTGATCTACAAACACTAAAATAATAACACTCACTCTCCCACACCAAAGTCCATAGAGAAAACCAGTGATTTTAACATCACAGCACACAGGAGTTGTTGATCCACTGCTGCCTCCATCACTAAGTTCGAATGTCTTATTTCAGTAACACAAAGTGACCACACGAGGCAGCAGTAGACCAGCAGCTCCTGTGTCCCTGCGAGCTAAAATCACTGATTTTCTCTATGGACTTTGGTGTGGGAGAGTGAGTGGTTTACAAAGTTCAGTTTACTGTTGGTAAAGTCTGTCTCAGAGTGAGATAAAGACGTGAACATGTTCTTAAAGACATTGTAGACTTAAAATGATGTAGATTTTATGAGCCTTGTCTTTTGCCAAGTGTCTACAGGCTGTGTATGAGCTCAGGTGTTAGCATGTTAAAGTCAGTTGAAGGAAAACAAGAGTAAACACAAAGTTTCTTCCTCAGCTTGTTAACACGAACATTACCTGTTGTATGTAACGTGATCCTACATGTACACTATAAAAAAAACAACTATAAATGTATTAAGTTTACTGTTAAACAAACTCATATTTTCATAAAAACATGTGACAAACACTTAGAAACTGATGTTGACCAGATGTAATGACATGCACAGCCTGTAGGGGGCGCTACACACAACATTTGCGTCCTGTGTGTGGTATCTGGACAGACCAGTTTTCTGATGCTGACACATTAGATAGAGTTGCCATGACGATGAGTCACCTGTTGCTGTCGGGGGTGTTGAGTGTGTCACAACACACACACACACACACACACACACACACACAAACCAGTGACCATTGACCTTCCAGTCAAACTCACATGATCATTAACTTTTTTAACTCAAACAGAAAAATAAGAAAGTGAACTTTAACGTTGCTAAAGAGACCGTATGTGATTTGTTTTTTTTCTTGTGTTTTGACCCTCAGGGCCACCATTTTGAGAGACTGCCGTCTGGTCGCAGACTGCGGTGTCCGGCCTGCAGGACCCAGAGGAGGAGAGTGACCGTTGTTCCCCAGGCTCTTCTCCTTTTGAACTCTCTGAATTCCCTGATGTCGCTGAGCTCTGATACACAGGACTCAGAATAATGATATGTATATATGTATGTATATTGTGTACTCGGCCACACATGCGGACTGTCCCACTGCACTTTCTGCACTTATCTGAACAGAAATGACCTCATCAGAGTAAAGTCAGTTTGGTGTGTGTGTGTGTGTGTCGTTGCAGCTGCTTTGACACAAACAGCTGGACCAAGACGTCCAGCTACAGACTGAGGACAGCTGCAGGACAACAAGAGGACAACTGAGGAGGACGAGCAGACATAAATCTTTCATTTTAAGTAAAACTCTATTGTAATTAATTAACTAAACTTATTCTTTGTACAAAAACGTAATAATAATTTAATAATAAATTAAAAAGCAAAATCTTTTAAGAATAGAAAAAATTTACTCCATCCTAAAAGTGTAGTAAAAATAAAAACAAGAATTAAAGGTGCATTATGTAATAAATCTAAAGCAACTGGCCATAAAATCCTCCTAATATGTCACAGAGACTCAGGAATAATGTTCATATAACAAACTGAACTCAACAACAACAGCAGCCAAAATATTTGCATTAAAAAAAATATTTTGCAGACTGCAAATCATGTTTATGTTTTGAAATCATGTTTTGGCGTCATGTGGCGCCACCTACCGCCGTCTACCAGTCATTGCAGTCAGTAGTCTCAGCTGCCGAGCAACCATGGGTTGCCAGTTAAGTCAGAAAACGAAACCTAAAAGGCCTCTGTATTTTGAATTTGAGTGTAGTAACTGTTTTTGGCCACATTCATATGGCGCCTTTAACATTTGTACTGTTGGATCTTAAGAAGGTTCTAATTAGTGCTTCAGAAGAAATGGGAGTGAGACAAAAAAATTGAGTAAGCAATACAAGTATAAGACAGAAATAGGATGTTCGTCAGCTGATCAAAAGTTTAAGACCACATCTCAAAAAAACCCTAAGAGTGATGATATTTCTCTGGAAGAAGTCCTTTGTCAGGCAGGTATTGTGAACTGCAGCGTTGTTCTGTTGAAAAACCCAGTCATTAGCACACAGACGATGGCCTTCAGTCATGAGTGATGCCCCCTGCAACATCTCCAAATAGACAGCTGCAGTTTGACACCTCTGCACAACCTGAAGCTCTAATGTTCCATTGAAGGAAAAAAAAACCCAGATCATGATGGCGCCCCCTCCACTGTGCTGTGTAGAAAACATCTCAGGTGGGATCTCCTTGTCATGCCAGTAGCGTTGGAAGCCAAGAGGACCGTCAAGGTTAATTTTTTTCTCATCAGAGAACAAAACTTTCTTCCATCGTTCACTTTTGAAATTTTTGTTGGGTGTTTCTACCACTGGACTTTTTTCTTCCATAGCCCTCAGGATCTTTTAAGAAGTTTAAAATGACTGTCTTACTGTGTCCAACCAGCAGCTATGGCACGCTGCGAGAGGCCTTGCTGATGCAGCTCAACAATCTGACTCGTTCAAAGAGAGAAAGCTTTATTGCCTTTGCCATCAGGAGGTCATGACAGTGTGGGTACCTGACAGGAAATGGCACTGAATCCACATTTTTGTGAAGATTTAGGCTTTTAAAGGCTGTGGTCTTAAACTTTTGATCAGCTGATGAACAGCCTATTTCTGTTTAATGGTTGTATTAAATTGCTTACTCAATTTTTTTGTTTCACTCCCATTTCTTCCTTTTGCATTTTGAAGCACTACTTAGAACCTTCTTAAGATCCAACAGTACAAATCTGGTCTTAAAACTTTGATCAGGAGTGTATGTTATACATTATACAACAGGAGGGGAATTCCACCTTAAAATATAGAATAAAGTAACATACTTAAGGGATTCCACCTTAGAGGTTATATAGTAAAATAGGGACAAATTAAAGAAATTCCACCTTAAAATCTCGACCTCGTCAGGATCAGTTTATAATCGTTGAGAGACGGAAAGCTCGCTCGCTCGCTCTTCACTGACATGTCGACACACACAGAAACACGTACAGACATACAATCACACAGTAAGATTACAATAATCTCATAATTCCTGATCTTTATTGATTTCAAACTAGTTCATTTATTTATATATTTGTTTGTGTTAATTTAATTTAATTTAATTTAATTTAATTTAATTTAATTTAATGTATCAAGTTTTTCCTGTTCCTAATAAACTGATGAGTGCGATGATGAATGAGTGATTTTTCAGAAACTTTACAGAAAACAGTAGAACTAAAAATAAGACAAAATGACTAACCCAAAAGTTAAACCACAATAGGAGCATAATGTGTGCTTTTATTTTGGAGGGCAGTGATGATGAAATATGTAGAAAAACCCTCTGACTCCATCTAGTGGTCAAACTCTGTCACTGTCCTCACAAAGTTTTATTCAATTATTATGTCTTTATTCAACATGTTGAATGCATTGTATATTCAACTTACGTGCTTATTTTTTTATTTATGTTAATATTTTAAATTTTTATTTGTCTTTGTCGCGGTTACTTGAACATAAAAAGAAACAAAAATAGTTGTAAATGTATTTTCAAAGGATCTTAAAAAGGGACAGTTCAGGGTTTTGGAAGCCTTTTTCCAAGTTTGTAAACCACTCACTCTCCCACACCAAAGTCCATAGAGAAAAAATCAGTGATTTTAACATCACAGCACACAGGAGTTGATGATCCAATGCTGCCTCCATCACTAAGTTCAAATGTCTTATTTTGTTAATTAGGTGTTAAAAATCCATTGTTCAGATTTACGTCAGTGACACAAAGTGACCACACGAGGCAGCAGTAGACCAACAGCTCCTGTGTCCCTGTGAGCTAAAATCACTGATTTTCTCCAAGAGCTTTGGTGCAGGAGAGCGATTGGTCTAAAATGTTTTTCTGAAAGTAAAAAAAAATGAAACAGACATTTTAGTTTCACTGCGTTCATTTTATTTCCACTCAGGGTCACGTGATTCATGTTTACACCACTCTTTACGTAATAATAGTTGTTTACTTTTGTTTTCTGCTGAAAATTCATCAGGAACTTTGAATTTTAAAAAACCTTGTATGTTTAACGATGACGTCGGTGGATTTTTTTTATCTGTGATTATTAAAAACGCGTACTCTCACCAAAAACAGTACGGGATAATATTAGCAGAGATAAAGGAGAGTCAGCCCCAGCAGAAGGCGCTCCGCCACCCGGACGCTCCCCACAGTCAAATCATTCCTCCTGCAGCCAGGAGAAGGCGCTCCGCCCCCTCCTCTGGGAGTGTGGCACAGGCTCCTCCGTTAATTTCTTTTTCTCAACACGGCGGGATTGTGAAGACGCATCGTTGGAGGTTGGCGTTAGTCAGCGGCGCCGGGTTTTAAAGGGGGGTCGTTTTCTTCTGACAACACTGGGAACGTTTTCTTTCCTCGTCTCTGGATGTGATCCTCATTCCTCTTCTCCAAAGCCACGATCTGTCAGAAAGACAAGGGGGAGGGGCTTATGAGACCACCACAACACGGACACTCACGATAATAATATCACAATAATATTATGACGTACATACAAAAAACTGTTTTTAAAATCAAACAAATGGAATTATTAATGGAAAATTGTCCCTTAATAGAGATGTTATTAAAATTAAAATAATGATATTTGTCGTCACATTAATTTTATTTGATAAAAACAAAGCGATATTGTATCTAAGAAAAGATCAAAGAGTAGACGTGAGGAAATAATAATAACATAAGTGTGTGTGTTACCTCAGCTATAAACTCCGCCTCGTCATCATCCACAGAAATGTTGAGTCCAGTGACGGCGTTGAAAAGATCGTACATGTCCATCGCGTCACTCACTCCTCTCTTCTGGAAGAACTACATGTGCGCGCGCACACACACACACACACACACACACACACACACACACACACACACACACACACACACACACACACACACACACACACACACACACACACACACACACACACACACACACACACACACACACACACACACACACACACACACACACACACACACACACACACACACACACACACACACACACACACACACACACACAATAAATATAAGCACAGAATAATAAAGAACAGTTTCCTGCTGAAATGTTAACAATGAATGAAGTTATCTTATTAAATGTTAAAATAAGTGCGTTACCGTGGAAACGTTCCTGCAGTCTCTGAAGAGGAACTCCAGTCCGTGAGGGTGAGTGGGTTCAACTGACTGACTCACGTCTATGAACCAAACCTGTGAAACACACACACACACACACACACACACAGAACAACAAAAAATATGAAGCAGTAACAAAAACAAAGATGGAGATGTGAGTAAATAAAAAACGAGGTTTTACCTTGCCCTCGTGCCACAGCATGTTGTATTCACTGAGATCAGCGTGAACCAGGTTACACTCTTGATACATCTGCTGCATCATCTATAAACACACACACACACACTCATATCAACAACAACAATAATAGTAACAGTGGTGTGTGTATGTGTGTGTGTGTGTGTGCGCGTACGTACGTGTAGAACCTGGAAATACGCCCGCTTCATGTCGTCAGAACTTAACTTGACGTCTTTAAGTTTAGGAGCAGGAACATGGTCTTTACCTATGAATGACATCACCAGGATGTGTTTCTTCAACAACACCACCTGAGGACACGGAATCTCCGCCTTCTTCATCCTGAACACACACACATCAACAATGCAACGTCTCTATGGTAACGAAGAGAAAACACTTGTCACCGGGGGCCCGTTGCACAAAAGTAGGATTCAGATCCAGGATAAATGACTGAGCTTGGTTCAATGAATCCAAAACATGGGTGTCCAGGCTCAGTTGGTTGTACAAAGACCAAGCCAGGATGATCAGATACGGATTCATCAAGCCAGGTTAAAGCAATCCTGGATAAGTGCGCACACACAAATAGACCTCGCTGTCAATCGCAGATTCTCAGATTCACCATGACAACTGCGGTGTTATTTTCCTCCTCTGAGGCTGAAATCCTCATGGAGGCTTACGAGGAAGTGAAACACCAAATCAAAAAGAAACTAGCCTACGCCGTCGGGGGCCGACAGCAAGGGGTATATCCGCAAACTTGTCCAATCCTCAACTTTCCAATATACCCAAAGTATACGCACTCGCACCTGCCACTAACTGTTTTAATTAATTATTAATAAATTCAACAAAATAACTGTTAAATATTATGATATAATGCTGACTACACTTTATACATGTTCAAAGTCCTCAATGTGTCCAAATGAGCTCAATAATAAAGAAAAAAATGAAAAAAACTATTTTTTTCCGTGTTCACTAATAAGTTAACCAGTTAACTTATTATGTAACTATTACCAATCATAGCCAAAGTAATAATGTAGATAGTTGTTACATGAATCATTGTACAAAATTGTACAAAATTTGAAGGCAATATCTCCATCAGTCTGGAAGATAAAGCCGAAAATGTGTTTTTAGCATAATTAATTAATTAATTTGCTAATTTATAATAAAGCTACAAAGATAGGGATAATTCTCAGGTGGTATGTGATGCCCAAGCAAAATTTGAAGCCAATACCTGCAATACTTAGGATTTTGAAGATACAGGCGAAAATATGGTTTTTATATCATTAATTAATTAATTAATTAATTAATTAACTAACTAATTAATTAATTAATTAATAAATAATAATGGTAGACAGCTCAAAATCAACAGGGATCATCTACAGGGGGTATGTGACCCATAAAGAAAATAAGAAAATTTAATCTCAAACGCCCTTCCAGTTATCGCGTTAACGGCTAAAATCTGCGGACGCGCGAGACCGATTCCATCATATCCGCGCGCGTTTCTTGCGGATATAATGAAACATGGCCACGATAATAAACCAACGACAAAATGTGACTGCCTGAATGCGTAAGTAGTGCGGAAATGCACGTTAATTCCTCCGCCGTAACCATCACATTTACAATCCAAAAAGCTATTTAACATCTCCAAAAGTGTAGTTGTACTCTGATAATGGGTTGAAATTGTGAGTGAAAATGTGTAAATGTCACTTCCTTTAGATCAGGGGTCACCAACGTGGTGCCCGCGGGCACCTGGTAGCCCGCGGGCAGCCAATACGGTGCCCGCGGGCTCACTTCACTTCACCTCACTTGCATGTATCCATATGATGGCTCAGTAAAATATCTTTGATATTGTTAATAAAAACTGATAATCGTTAGGAGTAAGCACTGGAATGAATGTGTATGCAGTTGAATGCATAATATTAATCATTTAAATGGTAAACAAACAAAAAAATGTTAATGTGGTAGCCCTCCATATTATTTTTTACCCTTAAGGTAGCTCTCATCTCAAAAAGGTTGGTGACCCCTGCTTTAGATTGTAAAATACACTTGTGTGTGTGTGTGTGTATGTGTGAGTGTGTGTATGCGTGTGTGCTTGTGTAGATTAAAGATGACTGGGCCAAAGCAGACATGGCAGTATAAGTCAAAATTAAATACAAGAACATCCTGCAGAATGGTGATTTTTCCCCCCCCAATTGTACTTGTCGTGGACATCACAACTGCACTAGACAAAGCAGATGCATCGTTTGAGTGTTGTAGCTCTGACTAATACTTAACAATGCACAAGCATACATTATATATTATATATATTATATTATATACTCAAGAACAGAGTTGTGAAGTACACTTGGCTTGTACTTGTGTCGGACGTATAGTATCTACTCCGCGTGCTTGGAACCTCGCCAGAGTAGGTAACTTAAAATAGTACCTGGAACCAGGTAGTATGCTAGTGGAAACACAACTTAACCATGCCGAGGCGAGTAGAGCTGGTGGAAATGCGCCATTAGTAACAAAACTTGTGTTGGAAGCAAAAACAATGTTAGCAGCACCAGCAGCAAAAATAGTGTTAGTAGCGTTGGCAGTTTTAGTAGCACAAGCTATGTTAACAGACCTGGTAGTCTTAACTTAAAGGTCACAGAGTGGTCCTGTTGCACATATATGTTAGTTATGGAGGTCTACTTACATACATTAACTTGTTTTCATGGTCAAAAACCTCCTAGTTGCTGGAAACGAGCCGATAGAAATCTGTCCTTTTTGAAGCTCCCGTCAGCCGCGCTATTTCAGACATAAATCTCGCCCGAGAAGACAGACTGTGTTGTGATTGGCCAGTACCCCGGAAGTGACATTCGGCACACCCGCTCTCAGAAGCGCAGCTCCCCCCTCTGGAACGGTGGATGCACTGCTCCTCATTATCTAAACATTGTTTTAACTGTGTTTAAAAATAGTTTCGTCACGACTCCCCGCCACAGTCCCTTTTATGACTTTGACCCGGAGTCACACCCAGAGTCAGAAGACACTGTCGCTCGTGAAACACCTCCACAACGGACCTTATTCTTCTTCTGCGGTTCAATGTACGCAACCGGTTGAGCCCGGACTAGTTGCCGGAGTAGGACGATCGGCTGTTCCGGAGAACCGCTGTTTACGTAACTATAACGGGATTTTCAGAGATCTCGCTGCCCGAGATTACAATAAAACAGCGTTCTCAGCAATGGCTGAACTGTTTGTTTCGAAACTTTAGGGCTTCATAAACAAGGTAATGACGCAGAGACACACTAAAAACAGCGTTAATTGGAACTTCCGGTCTAGGTCCGCTTTAACAACAGTAAAGGGTTAGACTAAACCTATAAATGCCTGGAGTCTGTGATTCACTACTGAATGTTTGAATACCATTAATTAAAAAGATATGACCGCTTCTAGTTCCGCTTTAACAGTGTTAGCAGAGTCAGAAACACTATGAGAATTAGCAACATCAGTTTTGCATCAGAAACGTCAGCAGGAGCCGTGGTGGGCGTGGTCAGTTACCTGGTCAGGTTATGCATCTCCTTCTCCGCCCACAGCCTGATGACCTTGCGTGGGTTGAGTTTACTGAATCGGTCGATGAAGCGATAATCGTCTTTGATGTAACGATCTCTGTTCTTGAAGTCGTTGAGCGTTGTTTTAAAAACCTTCAGGACGACCTCGTCAGGAACAGGCTCCTCCCCCTCCTCCAGACTGACAAACACAACAACGGTTATTTTTTGTATTTTCCTGTATTTTTTGTTGAGCGTTTAGGGACTGACCTGCCGCCGTCGGCGTGGAAGACAACAGACTCTTTCCCAGTGCTGATGCAGCCGTTGATGTTCTCCAGGACGCCGGCGTTCACCATCTTATACATGAGCAGACGAGTGCGAGGGTCCACTGCTTGTTCCTGACAAGAGGGCACACATGTTTGAGGTTAAAACGTGAAGAGGAAGCTGCATGCGTCACTTCCTGTGGCTGTGAGTTGTACATACAGCGGTGGAGTGCTCCTTCTTCTCGTGCAGTCTGGCGCTGCGACGCTGCTCGCTGTAGCAGTGCTGCTTCAGAGAGTTAAACACCTGATTTGGCAACTTCAGGTCCATCCCCAGACCATCACCCACAAGGACTTCTGGAGCAAACTGGAAGAGGAAGAGTGGGCTTTAACATCCTGCTGACCACACCTCGTTTTACATGTCCACTGATTTGATTTGTTCAGGTTTGCCAAATGTTGGAGATTAACGCACATTTTCTGGATGTTAAAATGGATTCTAAATGTTTGAGACTTCTGTGAAACGAGTTGAGTGAGTGAGTGGTCTTACGTTGTCCATACGTGCCACGTTCTTGCGTCCGCAGGTCACCTCATCGTGTTTAGTGGTGATGTTCTTGCCTTTCCCTGTGAAGCCTTTACGAGGTGTGGTCTGAGGCTTGTCTGCACACACACACATCAACTCTGTGACACACTCTGATGTTTGTTATTGTGGCCACCTCCTGCCGTTACCTTACCTGCCCTGTAGGGGTCGTGTCTTGTGTCCTGCCAGTCCACCTCGTCCTCGGAGCTGTCGCTGTCTTCATAAGGGTGGACTTTCCTGTAGTTCTCAAAGGAGATGGACACTGGACACAAGACAAAACAGACACACTGTCACGAAACCACACTTACAAACCTCAAATTATACCCTATTTCTCCAAGTTTACCTCGCTCCCTGGTGTCCTAATTAACAGGTCTGTGACATGCTTTGGTCAAAATACCTTAAGGATGAAGCACCACAGCAGTTCAATCACTCTGCCAAAACAGCCCTGTTCAGAACGGTTGGTTTTGAGTGCTTGTCTCTTTAAATGCAAATGAGACACTGGGAACTTCAGCGTCACTGAGGCTCCGGCAGCTAACAGCAGTTAGCATTTGGAAAAACGATAATTTGCCAACTCTCATATATAAAATGTGACCAGCCATGGCACAACCGGTTACAAGTAGGACGAGGAACATATTGAGTTATTTAGATTCTGGAAGTGCGATTTCTAAACTTTCGAACAATGTCTAACAGATGAAAATCTGATAATATTTGAAGAAGATGTGGTCATTTGAATGTAGGCACTGCTGCAGCCGCCTCTCTACCTGCAGTCACTAATGTGTCTCCAGCATTGTCCCACCCACAGCACCATCTGATTGGTTATACACAGAGCCACGGTAACAGAGAGGAGAAAAAGAGAAAATGTGGAGAGCAGATATGTTTCAAAGGTAAGTTAAGGCAGCAGACTATTCTGAAATTGTAATAAAAAGTCCCCAGTCCACAGTCCTCTACAACTCAGCGCTACTAGTAACATTAATGTGTAGGGGTGGGGCAAAAAATCGATTCACATAAGAATTGCGATTCTAATCATCCACAATTCTGAATCGATTCATAAACTTCATAAATCGATTTTTTAAAATTATTATTATTTTTTTTTTTTAAAGTTTCTATTTATACACCTAAAGTTAAAGACCAACAAGGTTAAGGAAGCTGTGGACGAAAAGGTGAGCCTGCTGTCCAGGCTCCCTGCGCTCTCAGATGATGGTGCGCGCTTTTTTTTTCCCCTCATTTTTATTATCGCTGCTTTGATGGTTAATAATGGATATTACAGCCATGTTTTTTTAGCCTAAAAAGAAGTAGTACAGTGTAGAATATTTTCCAACCCCGCATTGCTGCTGTTGTTGTAAAGAAATAAATAAATAAAACATTTGACGCGTGGACCTTGACAATAGAATGTTAAATGTAGTGTAATTCCCATCCCTAATGCAAGTTATTTTTTTTGTATAGTAAGTAAGATTTTACTTGTTTTGAATGAATAAAATTAAGTTGCCTTTGTGTGCTTACATCATTGGAATCATATTATCTTATACAAACTGTATTGTTTTGATGCCATACTTTGCTATAACACACTATGAATTGTATACATTTTTGAATCGAGAATCATATGAATTGAGAATCAATTTTGAATCAAATCGTGACCTAAGAACTGGAATCGAATCAAATCGTGAGACACCCAAAGATTCACATACCTATTACTGTGAGAGCAAAAGCTAAACATAAGCGGCAGCTCTGCTCGCTCGCAGTCCCTCCAGCCCTGCGCCTCTCGAAGACGGCTGAGACCAGTCATTGCGATCATACCGGCATGCATCAAACACAGGTGTAGCGCCAGAGGTGGTGAACACTTCCAACACTAAATAGACCGTGTATGCGTGCCTGTAGTTAATAAACATGACGTGCGATGTGGATACTGAAAGAGAGCAGAAAACCTGAACAGAGGACAATATGTACCCCTCAAAAGTCTGTTTAAGAGACATGTTGGGCCCTAACAGTATGGCTGAAATCTATTGTTCTCTGACTAAGGCCTGTATGCAGGATTCAAAGCCTGACTGTGAGTTAACAAATCCTGCAGGCTCCAACACCACATGGGGTTTATGACCGGAGAGCCCCCTAGGGGGGGCAGAATCCTTTAAGTCTCATTGGCCGTCTCTGTTTTATGATCCCCCGACTGATAAAACATATAAATTGGAAGACAGAACGTTCTTCCCTCCTCTTGTTCCTTCGCTCTTGCCTGCTGCACTGGTTCCTGCTCTGGGACCCTGGCCCTCGGGCCACGCGGCTCTGGCCGTGCCCTCCGACATGCGACACTCCCATGCAGCACGAACTATGCGCCTTTTGAAGAGGTCGCCTGCATCTCCGCCGGCGCATCGCTCCATACCCGACGCCCGCTCTGCTTCCACTCAGAGACAACGAGGATCAACAGCTGTCCGCTGTGAGCCAAATGACGGCCCGTCCACACTCCACGGTTCCAACAAACTGAACCGAATCCATGGACTGACCACAAAACCTGAGATCCGCTTACAGTTAGAGGCAAATGTGTTCTGGGCAGAGTTATATTTCTGTTTGTTAATTTTTCTTTGTGTTGAACGTGTTGGACTGCGCATCCACACGCCCGCATCATAACCACATGTTTCTTTGTTTACGTTTGGTGTTCGTCATTGTGATTTTACTGTTGAATGCGGAGCATACGCTGCAACGCTGCACTCCGCAGGTATCCTCCCCTGCTGTGAACGAGCAGAGAGATGATGGCTGTTTAAACCTTACGAATCACAGATTGGCCTGGCGTTGCCTACGTCAAGTCTGTATGTGTGTTTTTACTGCCATTGACTTACACGCGATGCTGTTTTCAGTCACAGAACACGCTGGGCTCGAACCACCCTCTGTGTCTGCACGCAAGATCAATCGTGTACTCCCGCTTTCTCTCTCGCTCATTCACTAACTCTCATTTTCATTTCAATTCATTCATGAATGAAAGGTCTCACAGGCGCCATCTTGAGTCGAACACGCGCTCCTACAGACAGCCATGCTGTCGCATGTTCGGTCTAAGATCAGCAGCCTGATGTTAATGTGTTTTGGCGCCATCTTTGGTGGAGGCGTGCGTTACAGTCACAGCTACTGCGCATGTTCCACTATGTTGGTGACTATCAACGTGTCACTCCCTTCTCTTATCTTATCTCTTCTTGTTCACACACGCACGCACGCACGGTGGTTGTGAGGGTCAGTGCTCGGATTCATACCTTCATTACTGTTCAATTGGGATATCTTTGATATAGTCAATTACAGTGATTATTTAGACTGATTTTGAAAGGCATAGATTGATTGTCTTCTCCCTGATTTCAGGGTGGTGCCCCGATCGAAAGTTAATTAATTATTAAACAAATTAATTAATGTTTATTACTTTTATTTTTATCAATCAAATTATTGCCACTATTGTTGAACCACAACATAATGGTGCCCTGTGCAAGGGTTTTTAGGAAAATTAATGACTGAAATTTATTATTAAAATTAATTAATCATTTGTATTAATATTTCTGACCTATTACAAGTTGAATCACAACAGACACGTTTCAGTTATTTCTGACATGTTAAAGTCCTGTAAGAGGGACATAACATAGCATCATAAAGCCTACATGAATTGCATGGTGGTCAGGGATGAATAGTCTCTCCTATTGCGATTCTACTATTTTTTTCAGCTACACTAACATTAATCTTTAGTAATATAGCAGCTTAGTTTTGAATGACAGGGTCCCTGCCATCACATGTTGTTAAAATATAACATTTACATAATAAAATCAAATATAGGCTTCCCAAATGCTGTTATGAATTAATTATGACGAGTTGAGCATATGTCAGCATGTGGCCACACTTTTAACTCTTTCTTTTTTCAAAACCTTATTGCAGATGGCGGTATGTAACACATGCAATTCAGACTATTAATTGATTTGAGAATTTTTATTTAACTTTGTTTTATTTACTTTATAAAACTTCAAGAACCTATTAATGAATGAATGAATGAATGAATGAATTACAATTTCTGTTAAATCTATAAAAGATGCTGCTGAGGCATTTAAATAAAGTTAAGTGTTGGTATTATTCAAAATTTTGATGCCAATAGTTTTACTTTTACCACAAATGAATATTGGCTCCAAATATCTCTTATCGGCCTCTTTGACTACTACTAATCGGTATCGGCCCTGAAAAAAACATTGGTCGATCTCTAGCATTTACCTTTGCTTTCTCCATTGAACTTCTTCTCTTCGCGAAGCAGCTGGTCGTCAAACTCGCGATCGAACTGCATCTGTAGCATCTGAGCGAGCATCAAGTCACTGGTCGTGTCAGTGCCTGTCTCATCTGACAACAGCAGGTCAGACACTGATCTGAAAGCAACAACAGCAAAAAGGTGTGATTTTTAATGAACTGGTTAATTCTGATGTTTAAAAAGGTCCAATATTGGCCTGATTGATCTTCTTTCTTTTTTTTAAAGTCTGATAAAGATGACGATGATGAACTTACTCAGTGAGATCAGGGAACTCATTGTTCTCATCGTCCAGCTGTTTGGCCAACTGTTCACTCATCACATCAGTCAAAGAACAAGCAGGAGCGTCCAGGGTCACTGACCCCCACGGACTCTGACACACACACACAAACACAGATTATCATCATCATCATTAAAACTTAAAAAAACTCAAATGTCTTGTTTTTGTCCACAAACACAAAATGATTCAGTTTTGAATGATTTCTTTGTTTAATGGAGCAAAGAAACCAGGAAACCACATCCGTATCTTGTTAGTGGCAGCAGCAGACGCCACGATGCAATATTGTCATGATATTGCAAAAAATTGTGAGCATTTGCCAAATCATACATTGTGACACACTCTTACTGTTGTGTGTGTCACAAGCATCATCACTTGGCTTTTTAGTAAAAAATAAGTCATTTTTTGTCTCATTTAAAATGTTCTGTGTCTTTGATTAAAACAGGAAAATAAATATTTTTTTTGTTTGGTTTGTGTATAAAAATATTTTTTGTTTAAAATCAACAGACCCAACACGATTGATATAGAACATGAGCAGTAGTTGTACTAAAATTAAACCAGTGGCTCATCGTGAGACATGTTCAAACATGTCTATCTTAGCCACGCCCACCACATCATGACCTCATTTAAACCACACCCACATATGATTGTCGAGGCTAAATTAATCACAACTACATAAGTTTTAAGTGATTATACACATAACATGTTGTCAACCTATATTGTAAATGTTATCCTGGAAGGTTTATCCTTTAAAAATAAAGATATAAGTTAATAAAACTATTTATACAACAACATTTAACATGTCAGCTAACACAAGCTGGCATCTTTAACGGAAACAAACAAACAAAGACGGTGTTTACCTTCGGTGTTTCTGTCGTGATTCCTGTTTGATCCATGATTGCGACGATTAATCGACTTTTTCTTCGACGACTGACTAGCGAATAGCAGCGGAGCTAACGTTAGCACCAGCCGGCAGGGTTTGCTTTTTAACTGACAATTAACGCTGGAAAATAAAACGAAAGACGACTGTAATGACGTCGCAAGTGTCGCAAATAGTCGTCGAGTGTCGTTATTGTTAAAAAAAAAGATGATGAAGCGGTGTCAGAGATAAACAATGTCGGGTTTTATCGAAATGACGCAGCTGTCTTTTAAGAGTCTACCAGCGATCAAAGAGAACTACACAGCAGGAAGTGCGTCACCGGCGCACCTTCATAATAAAATCCTCCGCCCAGTTTGAAGCGGAAACTCCCTCAAATTTCCCAAATAAATATATTTGTTTTGTGTTTTACACAACAATTTATTAAAATAGCTATTTAAAATCCAAACCAAACACATTAACCATTAGATGTGCACTCAGTAGTCACATTAACACAGAGAAGAGCACAAAAATGTGTTAAAACATTTTTTTTCCTTAATAAGTGTCATGTTGTTTGTATATTTAAATAGCGTGTACAATCTGTCAGCTCAGGTTGTCTCATGAACGCGCACGAACGCACACGAGCGCGTGCAGGTGTTGCACGGATCAGACCAGAAACCAGAGGAGCCCTACTTCAAAATAAAAGTCTGGATTTTGTAACAGTAAAAACCCAGACGTTTTTTTTTATTTAAGAGCTAAAAAAAAGAAGAAAGAATGTGAATCATCAACTTCTCAATTCATGTTATTGTTAATTATTATTATTATTATTATTACAATATTAATATTATAATAATCGTCATCATTATAAGCAATACAAGTGAATAACAATTTGATAGTTTTAAACAAATGATTATTAATACAATTATTGACTGTACATACTTTGTCTTTGCTGCTTATCCATAAAAATATTTGTTTTAAATTGTAATTATTTAATTTGTTTAACTTTTATATTGAATAAAAACATGTTTGCAACAAAAACAAAGTTATGATATACAGTTTTAATTTAAAATAAACCTATAAAAGTCTAGTTCATCAGAAAAAAGCAGAGAAAATAAAAGCTGCTTTTGTCAACATTAATAATTCTCAATATTTATGTCACATAAAACAGATAAGATTTAAAGTATGATGGATTTTATTTTATTAAAACTATTATAAAACATATGAAAGGAATGAGATAATTTCTGCCAGTTCATATATATATATATATATATATATATATATATATATATATATATATATATACAGATATATGTATATATATACACACACACACACACACACACACATATATTCAAATATTCTTGATTAAAGTCAAAAATTAATTCTCTTCATTTAAAGTATAATTTCTGCCAGTAAAATAAAAACGTCTCATAATTAAAGGGGAAATAAGTAGTTTATAGTGCCATCTAGAGGAGAGGCTGAAATTTACAACAAGGAACCGCTGCTCTGCTCACCCCTCCCTTCCCTGAGCGCTACGGTATCCGCAGCTGGTCAAATGTCGTCCTCGTTGTCTTTCTCCGTGTCAGCAGATGAGGTTCGTGAGGTGAGGGAGAGGGCGAGCTACCGCGGCCGTAGCAGACGAAGCGGAGAGAGAGGAGGCGGGACTTCCGCTACAAGTAAAGAGACGCTTGTTTTGTTCTCTCGCGTTTGTCCTTACAGGCTCCGGTAGAAACATGGCGTCTCGCTGCTAACAGTGGCTATGCAACCGCGGTCCGCGGTCATGTTATTTAACATGACTTTTTGAAACACTACGAAAATGAAACAAGAACTATTATACAGCGACTAGACAATGCAGGAGCACATAATATGTATAAAAAAGTGGATTTTGGGTTATATAAACCCATAAATACTACATATTGTACCTTTAAGACTAACATAATATATATCTTATTTTGTGATGTGATGAAAATATAAATAAACAAAGCTGTATTTACTGTTTTATTACTGTTAACATATTAAATGTATAAAGTATTTAAGCCAGTACTCTTGTAAATATTTTGGTTATTTGATGTCTAAACTGTGTATTGTATTGTACTTTATTATCTTAATAATCAATATTTTTCTATTTTGTACATTCATATGCGTTGAAAATGTGCATGTTTATTATCATGCTTTATTTATTATGCTTGTTTGTGGCTGTGAAACAGTGCGTCTTCCTGTTATGTCTTATTTTGAAGGGTCAGATCGGAAGTGTTTTTCTGTACGTGGCTGTGTTGACAGTCGCCTCCTGACGTCGTCTCACGGTGTAAAGTGAGAACGCACCTCTGTCTCTTCCTCCTCCTCCTCCTCCTCTTCCTCACGTGTCCTCGCGCCTTCATCGTCTCTGGCGACATTTTCATTTAATTTTATTTAAATATTTTTATTTATTCGATTTAATTTCCTTTTTTTGGTTTGGATTCGGAGGCAGATCTCTTTTGTCCGCGCAGGAGACCGATGTCCTCCTCCTCCTCCTCCTCCTCCTCCTCCTCTGTCCTCAGCATCAGCAGGAGCTTCATCATCATCATCAGCAGCAGTGAGTGATTTTTATTTTTTAAATCAGAATGAATGAATGAATGAATTTAAAGATGATGGTGAAAAATCCCAGTTCCCCTCTGGAGGACGCTCTCACATCTGTCTCCTTGTGAGGACACACGTGTGTCTTCTGAGGGACAGATGGACGGATGAATGTATGAACGGGTGAATGGGTGAGGGACGTTCATGTGTCTCCACTGATCCACAGCTGAGCCTCAGTTCATGACAACAGCAGATGGGGGCTCCATGTTTTAAGGGGCGGAGTCAGACACGTTCAGAGGGCGTGGTTAAACCGAATGGTGTCACTCGTTGACCCTCACAGAGAAGAGACTGACTCATGCTAATGCTAATAACTTGGATCTTTAACTGTTATGGGTCTCGTGACTCCGACAATAACGAACAGCTGTATATATGTTTTTTTTGTTTTTTTAAATTAAAAGAATAATATGAATAATTGAATACGAAGATAGCAGGGCGATAAAATTCCAGTTTTTTTTTGTTGTTTTTTTAGCATAAAACAATATAATAACATTTTTGTAAAATAAAATGACAAAAAACAACTCCAATTTGAAATTTTTGCTTTGATATAGAAGAGACTGACTCATGCACTCATACCAATGCTAATGCTAATAGCATGGATCTACTGTATAAATAATGAAAGACATTGTCTGCTTCTGGTCTCCTTCTGTCTCTACCTCATCTCCCTCTTGTCCTTTCTCTCCTCCCTTTCTGTCCCCCTCCTCTCCTCTGTCCCCCATTTTTCCTTTCACCCCAACCGGTCGAGGCTGATGGATGCACATCTTTGAGTCTGGTTCTGTCAGAGATTTCTTCTTCTCTGGTCTCCCTCTCAAATCCCTCCATAAACTTCAACTGGTCCAGAATTCAGCATCATCACCAGAACCCTCTCATTCCACCACATCACCCTCCTGCATGCTTTTAAGGCCATCCACAACCTTGCCCCTCCATACATCTCTCTGACCTTCTCCACATCGCCACCTCCTCCCTCTCCCCCAGATCCTCCTCCTCCTTCCTCCACCTCCCTCCGCCCGCCTCAGCACCATCTCTGGAACTCACCAGACATCCACAACTCTGACTCTCTTCCCCTCCTTAAATCCAGACTCAAAACCCACCCGTTTAAAATACTACTCATATATAATATAGTATACTGCTACGACTATCACGATCACCCTCCATTTTCTGTTTACTGTCACCCTTGTATTGTGCTTTGTTTTGTACAGTGTCCTTGAGTGTCAAAAAGGCGCTTATAAATAAAATGTATGATTATTATTATTATTGTTATTATTTTAAAGTACTTTAAAACTGTTTCAATTTTTGGGATAATGTTTTTGAAAATATCTTCTTAATTTTTTCGTAAATATGTACTTTTAAAAGAAAACTTTTTGATAATAATTCTGTCCCTATTATTCTGTCTTTTTTAAAAAACTTTTGATGTTTTTTTATTTATCGTTTGGATTATTTTTGATACATTTTAGTTTTTTAAAATCATTGACATATTTTTTGAGGTAACTTTGACCTCTTACTTTCTAACTTTTACTTCTAATTTCTGTTTCAGATCATTTCACTCTCTTTGTTTTTTCTTTCTCGTAGTTTTAAGAATTCCCGCGTCAGTTGTCTTATCTGACCTCTGACCTCGAGGCTGCGACTGACGGGACTCATCGCCATGACTCGGCAGAAAGTTGACGACTCAGAGTGACGAAGCAGAAAGTGAAAACATGACGAGGAGCCGGGACACGTGAGACTTTCTGCATCCATGATGCAGAAGACGAGGACTACGATGATCGCGTTTATGCCGTTTTTTTTCTGAAGACACCACTGAAGTCGACGGACAAAAGACACGTGAGACCGAACTGTCGCAAAGTTTGATAAAATTTATGTAAAATTTAGAGTTTAAAGGAGGAAGAAGAGGAGACGTGACGATGATGACTCACCTTCACGCCGGTCTGAGCTCGGACACGACGGAGAAAGCTCGTTTAGAACTGAACGAGAATCCCGACACTCTTCACCACGACATCCAGCAGGTCCCAGGACTTTTCACTCTTTATTATTGTTATTTCAATTTGATTCAGCAGACGGTAAAACTCGCTAAAGAAATAACCATACAATAACAATATTTTTGTAAAAAATAAAAAATGTGACTATTGAGCTTTAATTTTGAGTCAATCAATCACGTGACGTAGACGATACAGAACACATTTTTAATCTTTTTTTTGCCTCTTTTTCCGCGACGTCTCCAGGTTCGGGATATGATCGTGACGCGGCCCGACATCGGTTTCCTGCGAACGGACGATGACTTCATCCTGCGCTTCCTGCGAGCTAGGAAGTTCGACCAGGTGGAGACGTTCCGGCTGCTGGCTCAGTATTTCCAGTTCCGACAGCAGAACCTCGACATGTTCCAGAGTTTTAAGGTAACGAGACGTCGACAGTCCGCCACTATGCTGACAACACCGTCTTCTATATTTTATTTATCACCTAACAACCTGACGTTTACACGTTGTAACTCACATGGGACGAGTCTGAAGACATTGTCACAGGTTCTCTGTGGACAAAATGATTTGATTTGTGGGTTAGGTTTTTTTTTTTACCGTTTTTAACGTTGTTTTAACTTTAACAGCTGTTTTCCTTGTTTGTCTTTGGAGACATCTGTGTCTGTAGACATTTTGACATGTGATCATTTGATCATGTGACTGCGATTTTTCGCATTTTCTGCGTTTCAGGTGGACGATCCGGGCATCAAGCGCGCGTTGATGGATGGGTTCCCGGGCGTTCTGGAGACTCCGGACCAACACGGGCGGAAAATCCTCATCCTGTTTGCGTCCAACTGGGACCAGAGCAGGTAACCATGGTAACCCTGTGTTGTTGTTGTTGTTTTTGTAAACAAGTGCAAACACTTGCGGGCGTGACCTTCAACCAGACGAAACAACACGCCCTCCATGTACAAGAGGCAGGGTCAGTCACGTGCGGGGGGCGGGGCTAAACTACACACGCTAATAATGTGTATTTAGAAATGACAAAAGACACTGAACACAAAACTTAGCAGCTCTGTGATGCCAAGCGCTTACACAAGAACATTTTAAAATCGAAATTCTAACTTTAAAATTTTGATTATTTTTGTCTTTTTATTTGTCTTTTCTAAAAAAAATGTAGTTTAGTTTATTATATAGTATTATTTTGTTTATTTTTTATGAAATTTTCCTTTTTAAAAAAAATAACTTTTCCTGTCTTTATTATTATGTCTTTTTTGACATGTGATGCCCTGGTTTTGTCTCTTTGCTCATTAAAAAAAATATATAATTTCAGTCTTTTTAAAAAAATGTTTATTTTAATGACTCATGTAACATATTAATGAATGAATGAGTGAGAATGTGATCTTCAAGATGTTTGTTAAAGACTAAAGAACAGTCATGCTGACTCCTCCTCGTGCTCCTCCTCCTCCTCCTGCAGGAACTCCTTCACAGACATCCTGAGGGCCATCCTTCTGTCTCTGGAGGTTCTGATTGAAAACCCTGAGCTTCAGATCAACGGTTTCATCCTCATTATCGACTGGAGCAACTTCTCCTTCAAACAGGCATCAAAGCTCACGCCAAACATCCTCAGACTGGCCATCGAGGGCCTGCAGGTGAGGCTGAGACTCTGACGTGTCCTCTCTGTCTCTGATGTGTCCTCTCTGTCTCTCTGACGTGTCCTCTCTTTCTCTCTGATGTGTCCTCTCTGTCTCTGACGTGTCCTCTCTGTCTCTGATGTGTCCTCTCTGTCTCTCTGTAAGTCCTCTCTGTCTCTGACGTGTCCTCTCTGTCTCTCTGACGTGTCCTCTGTCTCTAGGATGTGTCCTCTCTGTCTCTGACGTGTCCTCTCTGTCTCTCTGACATGTCCTCTCTGTCTCTCTGATGTATCCTCTCTGTCTCTGACGTGTCCTCTGTCTCTGATGTGTCCTCTCTGTCTCTGACGTGTCCTCTTTGTCTCTCTGATGTGTCCTCTCTGTCTCTGACGTGTCCTCTCTGTCTCTCTGATGTGTCCTCTCTGTCTCTCTGATGTGTCCTCTCTGTCTCTGATGTGTCCTCTCTGTCTCTCTGACGTGTCCTCTCCGTCTCTCTGATGTGTCCTCTCTGTCTCTGACGTGTCCTCTGTGTCTCTGATGTGTCCTCTCTTGGTCTCTGATGTGTCCTCTCTGTCTCTCTGATGTGTTCTCTCTGTCTCTGACGTGTCCTCTCTGTCTCTGACGTGTCCTCTTTGTCTCTCTGATGTGTTCTCTCTGTCTCTGACGTGTCCTCTCTGTCTCTGATGCGTCCTCTCTGACGTGTCCTCTCTGTCTCTGATGCGTCCTCTCTGACGTGTCCTCTCTGTCTCTGATGCGTCCTCTCTTGTCTCTGATGCGTCCTCTCTGACGTGTCCTCTCTGTCTCTGATGTGTCCTTTCTGTCTCTCTGATGTGTTCTCTCTGTCTCTGACGTGTCCTCACTGTCTCTGTCTGTCTCTGACGTGTCCTCTCTGTCTCTCTGATGTATCCTCTCTGTCTCTGAAGTGTCCTCTCTGTCTCTCTGATGTGTCCTCTCTGTCTCTGATGCGTCCTCTCTGATGTGTCCTCTCTGTCTCTGATGCGTCCTCTCTGATGTGTCCTCTCTGTCTCTAATGCGTCCTCTCTGATGTGTCCTCTCTGTCTCTGATGTGTCCTCTCTGACGTGTCTTCTCTGTCTCTGATGCGTCCTCTCTGATGTGTCCTCTCTGTCTCTGATGCGTCCTCTCTGTGTCTTCTTGTCTTCAGGACAGTTTTCCCGCTCGATTTGGAGGAATCCATTTTGTGAATCAGCCATGGTACATTCACGCCATGTTCACCATCATCAAACCTTTCCTCAAAGACAAGACCAGGAAGAGGGTGAGGACCATTCTTCATCACTTCATCCTCCTCTTCTTCACTTCATCTTTGCCCTTTTGTTTTTCTTCAGTTTCTTAATTATGTCGTTTTTTCTTTTTCTATTTTTTGCATGTCTTCTCACTTTTTTACTCCTCCACTTGTTTCTCCTTCGCTTGTTTGTGTACTCCTCCTAATCTTGTTCCCTCTCCTCTTCTCCTTCTGTTATACCTCTTGTCTCTCCCTCCTCCTCATCTGAACTTCCTCTCTCTCTCTGCTCCTCCTCCCCTCTTGCCTTTCCTTTGCTCTTCCTCTCTCCTCATGCTGCTCCTGCCCCTCCTCTTTTTTCCTCTTTGGACTCCTCTCTCCTCCCTTCTCTCTTTGCTCCTCCCCTCTCCTCCTGTTTCTTTGCTCCTGCTCCTCCCCTTTCTCTTTGCTTCTCCTCTCCTCCCCTCTCTCTCTCACCTCATCCTCCTCTTGCTCCTCCCCTCTCTCTATGCACCTCCTCCCCTCTTTGCTCCTGCTCCCCCCCTCTCTCCCTTGCTCTTCCTCCTCCTGCTCCTCCTCAGATCTTCCTCCATGGTAATAACCTGAACTCGCTCCACCAGCTCATTCTTCCCGACTGTTTACCGTCAGAATTCGGGGGAACGTTGCCGCCGTACGACATGGGAATGTGGGCGCGAACTCTGCTGGGACCGGATTATAACGACGACACGGAATACACACTAACGTACGACGCTCTGCACGTCAGGGAGAACGGAGGAGGAGGAGGAGAGAAGGAGATAATGAAGAGGTCACAGTCTGTGGCTGAACCAGGACGCCTGAGACACAACGACAGAGACACCAGTTCACCACTGCTGAGCCTGGACTGAACACACAAACACACACACATGAACACACACATATGAACACATATGAATACACACACATGAACACACAAACATGAACACATATGAACACACACACATATTTGTCTCTTGAAATCACAATTACATGTTGGTCTTTCTGTAGTTGTGAGGGCATTCTGACTGAATGTAGGCCCCGCCCCCTGACCTCACCCACACTCACTCACACGTGTGTTTGTGCATCGTTTTCTCTCTGGATTCATAAACTCCGTCGGCAGCAATGTGACGTAAAGTCCGACGTCGACGGGAACGAAACCGAACGTCGTTAAATGATCATGAACCAGCATTTTGTCGCAGAATGAACGCAACATCAAAGAACAGCGTCCGAGAGAAAACAAACATAACTGCAAAATACTTTGTTCATTTAGATTATGACCAAAGTCACAAAGAAACAAACAAATTCACGTGAATCCTGCAAAATCCAGTGGCGCAAATCGCAGAGAAACGTGAAATGTGCGATGTTCTCTTTGTGTTCCGTTATAGTATTTGCACTTGGTGCTAAAAAATTGCGGGATGCTACATCTTAATAGCCGATCAGAGTTGAGATCCTCCCAACGTCACAATCTCAGAAAACAATCGCAGAAGTCGGCTGCACTTTACCATGAGTGTAGTTAGCATTAGCGTCGGAGAGTCATCACAGTCATCATCAGTGTCGCTAAATTGCGTTCACACTGATGTCGCATTAATCTCTTTGTGTTCACGCAAGTAAATGCGACATCAATGTAAACGCAATTTAGCGACAATGACAATGCTTCATACTGGGATCCGTTTCACAAAGCAGGTTTAGTGAAAACTCTGAGTCTGTTAACCCTGAAATGAGGGAAACTCTGAGTTTTCCGTTTCACAAAGGGAGGTAAGTCAAAGCAGAGAAAGAGGAGTAACTCTAGCCTGTTCCACAGAGAGAGGTAACTTAACCTCTCGGTCAGTTACCATGGTAACATGCTCTTTGAAACTAACCTGGTCGGGAGCAGGTTTTTCTCCGCAAACCTGGAGTTTCTCTGTCTCCGCCCTCTTTCAGACACACACGGTATTTGATTTCCTCATTCATTCAGTCAGCAGAGTTTTGGTGTAGTATAGTTCTGCGTCTGTGCTGCGTCTACATTAGAAGTTATATTAGGTGGAGACTATTTTCACTACCATGTCCTTTTGACAGTGATCCCGTGGATGAAGGTGCAGAATTACTGTGCAGAGAATTAAATATTCGTCAGGAGATGATTATCATACCTCATAGATGTTCTTACATTTCCACACACTTTTCTTTTTGAGCAGAACTGTTTCACGTCACAGTCCAATCATTTACATTTACATACTTACAAATGTTCTTTTATACAACGTCATAGATGCAGAGCACTTGAACGTGATATAAAGAAGTCATTTATGTGTGAAAACAGCATAATCAATCCATCCATCCATCCATTTTCCACCGCTTATCCGGTGGAAAAGCGGATAAGCAGTCTGAGAAGGGACGCCCAGACCTCCCTCTCGCAGGACACTTCCTCCAGCTCTTCCGAGGGGACCCCAAGGCGTTCCCAGGCCAGCCGGGTGACGTAGTCACTCCAGCGTGTCCTGGGTCTTCCTCTGGGTCTCCTCCCGGTGGGACATGCCCGGAACACCCAAAACACATGTGGACTGGTTGAGCAAACTCCCATGAACCCTCGAGCACCCTGCGAAGGGTATAGAGCTGGTCCAGTGTTCCACGGCCAGGACGAAAGCCGCATTGTTCCTCTTGAATCCGAGGTTCGACTATCGGCCGAACTCTCCTCTCCAGTACCCTGGAATAGACTTTCCCCGGGAGGCTGAAGAGTGTGATCCCCCGATAGTTGGAACACACCCTCCGATCCCCCTTTTTAAAAAGAGGGACCACCACCCCGGTCTGCCATTCCAGAGGCACTGTCCCCAACTGCCACGCAATGCTGCAGAGACGTGTCAACCAGGATAGCCCTACAGCATCCAGATACTTAAGGTACTCAGGTCGGATCTCATCCACTCCCGGTGCTTTGCCACTGGGCAGCTTCCTAACCACCTCAGTGACTTCGGCTTGGGTAATGGATGAGTCGACCCCTGAGTCCCCAGCTTCTGCTTCCTCTAGGGAATGCGTGTCAGTGGGATTGAGGAGATCCTCAAAGTATTCCTTCCACCGCCCAACGATGTCCCCAGTCGAGGTCAACAGCTCCCCACCCCCACTGTAGACAGTGTTGGCGGAGTACTGCTTCCCCCTCCTGAGGCGCCGGACAGTTTGCCAGAATCTCTTCGAGGCCGACCGGTAGTCCTCCTCCATGGCCTCCACGAACTTTTCCCAGACCCGAGTTTTTGCTTCTGCGACTGCTCGGGCTGCCGTCCGCTTGGTCTGTCGGTACCTGTCAGCTGCCTCAGGAGTCCCTCCAACCAACCAGGCTCGATAGGACTCCTTCTTCAGCTTGACAGCATCCCTTACTTCCGGCGTCCACCACCGGGTTCGGGGATTGCCGCCACGACAGGCACCGGAGACCTTACGGCCGTAGCTTCGAACAGCCGCGTCCACAATGGAAGAGGAGAACATGGTCCACTCTGACTCAATATCTCCATATATATATATATATATTATATCTCCATAATGTTCTTTTATACAACGTCATAGATGCAGAGCACTTGAACGTGATATAAAGAATGATAAGTCATTTATGTGTGAAAACAGCATAATGTTGGTGATAAAACAACTGTACAGTCAAACAGCCACTTCATATTTACTTTATGTAAAACATGATCAAAATGAGGTAATCCCATGAGATTATACCGAGGTTTTACCTGTTTGAACAATGTTTTTATGTTTCATCTTAAACTGCTGCCAACTGCGCTTCTCCCCCACGGGATTACACCTAAATAAATAAATTAATAATCTACAACTCAAGCAGTTTCCCCCTGTAATATTATTGTGATTGTGCAAAGGATGACATTTAAACTTCCTCATCAGCAGCAGTGTTCTCAGACGCCGTCTCCCTCTCTTTTGCTGCTGTTACACTTCCTTCTAAAACATGCTCAAACTCACGCATTAATATTTTCAACTCCAGTGTAATGAAGAACGTCACCCTCCGCTTCCCCGTTGTCATGGTGACTCGTCGAAACGGGGCTCCATTCATGCTGTCTTTTTATACTTGTGGTGCACGCGCTTAACTCGAGGTGAAACTACTCCGAGTTGAACAAACTAACTCAAATCAGCTGTTCTGAAACCGAAAACTTACCTATCTCAGAGTAGATCAACTCAGAGTTTAGGGTTAGACTCAGAGTTTGTTGAACCTGCTTTGTGAAACGGACCCTGGGGCCTGTTTGACATGAATGGAGCCCCGTTTCAACGAGTCACCATGACAACGGGGAAGCGGAGGGTGACGTTCTTCACCCACTGGAGTTGGAAATATTAATGCGCTCATACGGTGAGTTTGAGCATGTTATTAGAAGGAAGTGTAACAGCAGCATAAGGGAGGGAGACGGTGTCGGAGAACACTGCTGCTGATGAGGAAGTTTAAATGTCGTCCTTTGCACAATCACAATAATATTACAGCGGGAAACTGCTTGAGTTGTAGATTATTAATTTATTTATTTAGGTGTAATCCCACGGGGGAGAAGCGCAGTTGGCAGCAGTTTAAGATGAAACATAAAAACATTGTTCAAACAGGTAAGACCGCGGTATAATCTCATGGGATTAACCTCATTTTGATCATGTTTTACATAAAGTAAATATGAAGTGGCTGTTTGACTGTACAGTTGTTTTATCCCCAACATAATGATGTTTTCACACATAAATGACTTGTCATTTATATCATGGTCAAGTGCTCTGCATCTCCGACGTTCTATAAAAAACTCCCATTTGTATAAAAAAAAAAAAACGCAGCGCAACACACAGTTTCTACTGTGATGTGAGAGCATGACTCCGGTTGTTAATGTAAGGACGGATTAGGTTGTGAATGTAAATGATGAACTGTGACGTGAAACGTTGCTGCTCAAAGAGAGAAGTGTCTGGAAATCAATGCGCAGTCTGATAATCATGTCCCGAAGAATATTTAATTATCTGCGCAGAAATGCTGCACCTTCATCCACGGGATCACTGTCAAAAGCACATGGTAGTGAAAATAGTCTTCACCTAATATAATTTCTAATGTAGACGACAGAACAGACTTCAAAACTCTGCTGACTGAATGAATGAGGAAGTCAAATATCGTGTGTGTCTGAAAGAGGGCGGAGACAGAGAGAAATTCCAGGTTAGTTGAAGAAAACCTGCCACCGAGCAGGTTAGGTTCACGGCGTATGTTGCCATGGTAACTGACTCAGAGTTAAGCTGAACTGGCTTTTTGAAACCGAAAAACCAGAGTTTCCCTCATTTCAGGGTTAACAGACTCAGAGTTTTCACTAAACCTGCTTTGTGAAACAGGCCCCAGATGTCTTTGGTATGTTTATTTCTCTTAATGTTCATCAAATCTTTTGCACTCATGGACACCGTGAAAACTATCAAATGTACAAAGGTATGAGTGTACATAACTGACTCTCTGACACAATGTGAGAAAACTATATATAATAATTACGTAAGAAAATGAAGAGTAAACAGTTACCGTGTGCGCCTCTTGAATCAATGCAGACATTCTTTTACGACTGTGGTGCTTTCTCTACCACCACGATGCTCTATCCCACAATGCTCTTTGTTCATGACATCACCATGACATCAAAATGAAACTTAACTCAAGTGCACAAATTATGTGTGACAATAAACATAAATTAAACATTTTGGAAAAAATGTATACATTTAAGACATTTAGCACATTTTAATTCCCTCAACCTGAAACTTTACACAGTTACACGCAACATGATATGACATCATCAAAATTCACTCTCAAGTGTCATTTTTGAAGATAATCACATTCAAAGTTTAAAATGATTTCCCACAATGTTTTGGGGGATTGTAAACAGGAAGTTGAATGTCGCCCACGTGTCGATGTCGCACTGTCACTGTGTCCCAAAAGTGAGTTGGTTCATCATAGCGCAACGGCTAGGTTTGCAAACTAGCAAGGTAAGCTAGTGTTTTCTTTCGCAATAATCACACACACACACCAGTAGGGGGCAGCACTGTGTTTATGACACGTAAAATAACTAAAAATAAACAATAGATGGAAACACTGTCTCAGCTCGGGCGGCCAGCTTGTCTTGGGAATTTGTGGGGATGATGAGTTTTCGAATTATGTCTTCAGGGGGCGCTATGGCCGAAACTTACGACAAAAATACCTGTGAAAAATTACGACTTTCGCGTCTTAGTGGAATTCACTCTCAGCAAGTCATGGACGACGACTTACAATTTTGCTTCAAAATTCGCATCGAGTCCGACTGTCCTCTTGTGCGAGAATTTCAAAATAAAAGCACCACACGACGCGTCTGATCTTTCTGACAAATGAACGTGTTAAATACCAAACGTTGCCCTTTGACCTCTAGTGCAGTGGAAGGAGGTGTTTCTACTGAATTTAACTGAGGAAGATTGTATATTATTGTTACAGTATTATTATGATTATTGTTATTATGACACTGCAGAAAAGGCGTAGTCACACTTCTCCTGTCAGTGTTGGGAAACGATTTTAGATGAAAGTAAATCATTTATTTATTGCAGTGACTCAACGAGTGTGTGTTTGACTTTTTCTGCAGTGTTTGATTCGTCATCAAGGCTAAAACTGAGCTGTTATTCACTCGACTGTATTTCCTTTCAATGAATGTATAGAATTAAAACATTTACACTGACACCATCGTGTTTTATGAGAGATTTAATAATATTCAATAAAATGAAAGCTGGTACACATCTTTATCTCACTTCAGTTTGTAAACCACTCACTCTGCCACACACACACTCTGTCAGTTGACATTAAAAATCCTCGTTTCAGATTCAGCTCAGTGACACAAAGTGACCACATGAGGCAGCAGCTCCTATGTCCCCCTGAGCTAAAATCACTGATTTTCTTTGTGGACTTTGGTGTGGGAGAGTGAGTGGTTTACAAACTTCAGTTTCCTGTTGGAAAAGTCTGTCTAACAGTGAGATAAAGACATGAACATGTTCTTAAAACATCGTAGACTTGACGTAGATTTTATTACATGAGCCTTTTATTAAGTGGCTGAAATAAATTTTTCCTTGTGTTGTTGCTGCTGTTGGCAGCCATTTTGTCTTAAACAAACCTGGACTGTCCCTTTAAGAGTCACACAGGCACGGCTTCTTATTTCAAGCTAAAAAGAAGAAAAAAGGAAAGAAAAACACTTTATTTTTTAAATTTTTTTCTGTATTTTCATATAAATATAAATCATTTTTTCACGTTTCTTTATGTCGTTAATGTGCAAAAGTGAAGACAAACCAAAGTGAAAATAAAACCGTAGTAGGAAAACAACGTCAGTGAGAAACTATGAACAAGCGTTTTTCATGTTTGAAGACAGTGTTTTTGTTGTGATGTGAGTCCAAAGAGGACAGGATCAGGACATGCTCGGACTCTCAGGAACTCCTATACCTTTAATGAAAAAGTAAAAACTGTCAAGTGACACTAAACTTCCCCCAAGATTTCCACGTCCTTACAAACATTAACCAGGTCCAGAACCAGGCTGAACCAGGTTCTGTGAGTGTTTCTGGTCAAAGGTCAAGTCAGCAGTACATCTGAAGAAGAAAAAACACATTGAAATGTGAATTTCCATCCCTTGTTCCTTCATCTTCTGCAGTTTTTAGTAGTTTATCCACAAATGAAGCAGGTCCACATTCAAACTGGTCTGAGTTCTGATCTGAGTTCTTAGTCTGAATTCTGGTCTGGTCTGGCTCCTGATCTGGTCTAAATGGCGCTGAGGGTCTGACGCTGGTACTGCGTTAACTCTGGGTGCCAGACGTCGATGATGAAGATGAGGCGGTAACTGTCGGCGTCCTGCCAGACCTCGTGTTCAAAGGAGTCATCAAAGATGAGGACTTTACCCTCGTCCCACTCCCTGAGACACAAACACACGAGACGACGAGGACAAAGAAAAGACGTCAGCAGCGAGAACAAAATACTGTTTGTGAAACTGTGACATTTTAGACTGATGGACACACAGCTGCAGTCTGTCCAAACATCTCCCTGAAACTGTCCAACAAGAATGTCCACAAAAGTCTCTATGGACGTTTTCTGGAATTTGTCCAATGAAGTTCATGTAAGAACAGAAGAGTTAATGCTCTGGATAATTCACCAGTGAGTAAGCGAACGAATGTGGGCCGTCTGGAAATGCTGACTCAGCATTTGTCCAACTATCGAGACATGGCAATATACCCGGAACATGCAGTTGGGAATGCTGAGTCGTCATGCCATTGCCCTTGACACCTGCTTTATCTATTACAGAGTTTTCCTGACTGATTGTGAATACTGAGTTAGCATTTACAAGAACCATTTTCCTTCCCCCTTTGTTTAAAAAAATATTATTGTGAATGACGACTCAACATTTCCAACTTCCATTTTGTTTATGATAGAAAATGCTGAGTCAGCATTTCCACCCTGTTTCCCTTATTATTAGGTATGATGAGTCAGCAGTCCGACTTCTGTTTCTTGGATGACCGAGAATGCAGAGTCAGCATTTACAACTACTGTTTCCCTTATTATAAGGAATGATGCTTTTCCGTGCGCTGGAATCAAACCCCTGTCGATGGATGCAAGGGTTTTTTGTTCACCCAGCAGCTGATTGGACTAACCTAGTAATGACATCACAAGAAGAAGAAAAGAAAGATGGAGAAGGTGAGGATGATGTTGGTACCTGGTCTGGTCAGTGCAGCGAATTGTGCAGCCTGGTTTGGGGATGACGAGGCCGAGGTGCATCCTCAGTCTGCAGTTTGTGGGACCAGTGTGAGGCCACACATGAGTCCCAGGCTGCATGACTGAGAACTTAATCTGAACACAGACACACACATTAATTACTTCCATATAACTATAACCAGAGTTAGCTGAATGAGATCAGGGCTCCGTTTCACAAAGCAGGTTCAACAAACTCTGAGTCTAACCCTGAACTCTGAGTTGATCTACTCTGAGATAGGAAACTCTGAGTTTTCAGCTGATTTGAGTTAGTTTGTTCAACTCGGAGTAGTTGAACAAACTCACCTGGAGTTAAGCGCGTGCACCACAAGTATAAAAAGACAGCATCAATGGAGCCCCGTTTCGACGAGTCACCATGACAACGGGGAAGCGGAGGGTGACGTTCTTCACCCCAGTGGAGTTGAAAATATTAATGTGCTCATACGGTGAGTTTGAGCATGTTTTTAGAAGGAAGTGTAACACCACTACAGCAGCAAAAGAGAGGGAGACGGATACAGTGTGTGTCTGAAAGAGGGTGGAGACAGAGAGAAACTCAAGGTTTGTGGTGAAAAACCTGCTCCCGACCAGGTTACTTTCAAAGAGCATGTTACCATGGTAACTGACCGAGAGCTTAAGTTACCTCTCTCAGTGAAACAGGCTAGAGTTACTCCTCTTACTCTGGTTTGACTTACCTCGCTTTGTGAAACGGAAAACTCAGTTTCCCTCATTTCAGGGTTAACAGACTCAGAGTTTTTTACTAAACCTGCTTTGTGAAACAGGCCCCAGGAGTGTGTGTGTGTGTGTGTTTGTGTGTTTGTGTTTACCTGTCCTCTCTTGCAGCCTGTAGCTTCAGGATGTCTCTCCATCATGGAGCAGGTCTTGGGGACTCCCTGACAGGCTTTTCCAACTTTCCTTCCTGAACGAAAGAATCAGAGTCTTTCCGATGAAGCTGATTTTGAGTCCAAGCTTTATATTATGTGTTTAGACACACTTATAATAGACAGAAGTGGAGAATGAAGGGTGAGCTGAAGTTTGTAAACCACTCACTCTCCCACACCAATGTCCATAGAGAAAATCAGTGATTTTAGCTCAGGGGGACACAGGAGCTGCTGGTCTACTGCTGCCTCCTGTGGTCACTTTGTGTCACTGAGGTGAATCTGAACAAAGGATTTTAAAAGCCGAAGTGACAAAATAAGACATTTGAACTTAGTGATGGAGGCAGCAGTGGATCAACAACTCCTGTGTGCTGTGACTGATTTTCTCGATGGACTTTGGCATGGGAGAGTGAGTGGTTTACAAGCTTCAGTTTGGAAAAGTCTGTCTAACAGTGAGATAGACGTGTTCTTAAGATATCGTAGACTTAAACTGACACTGTTTTTATTAGGTGAGTGTAAAACTTAATACACTAACATTTACAAAAAAAAAACTATCTTTTAATTATGTATTTATAGTGTGTGTGTGTGTGTGTGTACCTTGTTGCCACAGTGTGTACTGGCCCCACACTCCTTTCTCTCTCAGGTTTTCCTCCTCAGGTAAGAACAGTCCAGTGTTCTGGTCCATCACGGCCAGAGCCTCGTCCCTGATCGTCCTCCAGTTCCTCTCCAGCATCTACATACACACACACACACACATTTTAAATGCAATGTTTTACTGTTTTTCACTCGGTGTCTTGTATGCACACACACACACACACACACACACACACACACACACACACACACACAGTGTCACCTTGACCAGGTCGGTGTAGCCGGTCTCTCTGGGCGTCCACCAGGGCTGAGCCTTCAGTCCATCCACGTTGTACAGTGACCTCTGCCACACAGACGCAAAGTGTCCATGTTTGTGTCCGAGCTCGTACCAGTGATACGCCTGAAAACACACACACGCACGCACGCACGCACGCACGCACGCACGCACGCACGCACGCACGCACGCACGCACGCACGCACGCACGCACGCACGCACGCACGCACGCACGCACACACACACACACACATTTGAACTTATTGATGGCGGCAGCAGTGGATCAACAACTGTGTGCTGTGATGTTAAAATCACTGATTTTCTCGATGGACTTTGGTGTGGGAGAGTGAGTCAGTTTTTAAAGCAGCACTGCTGACTGCATGTCAGCACTGCTGACTGCATGTCAGTCAGTCCCGTGTGTGTGTGTGTGTGTTACTTACACTGTTGTCTCCCACTCTTTGCAATGCGTCTCCCAGGTGGAAATAAAAACGGCCATCGTCTGTCCCTGGTTCACCAGATTCCAAACCTTCCTGTGGACAGAGGAAGGTCAAAGAATAAAAAAAAATAAATAAAAAAAAAATAAAATAATAATACTATTAAAATATATGATTTTGTGTGTGAAAGAGTGTACCTTCAGGTATGGTATACTCTCTGCGATCATGTTTTCAGACTTCAGGATGAAGCCGTAGTGAACTTTAGCAAAGCCGTTGTCAGGGGCAACTGCCAGGACCTGGAGGGGCGTGACACAAGGGATGGTCAGCCAATCAGTGACAAAGTCAGACATGAACAAACAAACAAACAAACACACCTCCTCGTAGACCTTCTTGGCACCTTTGTTGTCTCCTAGCAACAGGTGGGCGACACCCAGGTCGTTCTTCAGGCTAATGTCATCAGGAAAGTTCTGAACCAACAGCCCCAGAGTCGCCACAGATCCTCGCATCCGACCTGAGACACACCGAGAAGTGGTCACCACCTAGTGGACGTTTGGTGTCACTGAACCAAGAGTTTTAGGTTCTTTTGTTTATTTAAAAATAAATAAATAAATAAATAAGTAAATACATAAAATGAAATAAAAAAAATTTAAAGGTCGAGGATATGTTTTAATTGGAACTTCCCGTCTATGGGAGCTTTAAAAAAAAAAAAAAAAACAACAAAAAAAAACCTGTACTATCCCTTTAATAACCTGGAGAGACATTGAAAACCAACAAGATGGCCACACGATGATGCCAAAGGATGTAATTAGAAAATCACACCAAACCCCATAGAGAAAATCTGTGATTTTAGCTCACAGGACGCAGGAGCTGCTGGTCTACTGCTGCCTTGTGTGGTCACTTTGTGTCACTGAGGTAAACCTGAACAAAGGATTTCAAATACGGAAATGACAAAATAAGACATTTGAACTTAATGATGGAGGCAGCAGTGGATCAACAACTACTGTGTGCTGTGATGTTAAAATCAGTGATTTTCTCTATGGACTTTGGTGTGTGAGAGCCCAAGAATCTTTAAAAGGGTGTTTTAAAGTTTCCAGTCCGCCCAGTCAGTGTGTCAAAACTATCTTCATCCACCACTGTTTGGCATGGAACCATGTGACTGGACTGTGTAACGTTTGTGTGTTACCCAGGAACTGCTGCCTCTCAGCGCGTCTCTTCAGCGCTGCCCTCAGGAGGTCAGGGGTCACGTCGGGAAGCTCCGCCGCCTCTTTGTAGGAGTTGATGGCTCTCTGCAGCATGTCGTTACTCCGCTGCTTCTCAGCCAGGTCATCCTCCACCTGTAAGTCAACAGCACAGCCATTAGGGCGGTGCTGCTGAGCGCCAACTCATCGCTATACTGACGCAGCGGTGGGGGGTGTACGACGCAGCACCTGGGCTTTTCCGTAGCGAGCACGTGGGCTCAGAGGATTCTGCTGCACCAGGGTCTCAAAGGATTTTAATGCCTCCTCCGCTTTACCCTGAGACACACACACACAGAGATTGATAAAAGGCATCAGTTAATAGATTTATGTTACTCAAACTAACAGGAAGACGAGGTAAGAGACAAAAAATAACTTTTTAAAATAGCTTTAAAACACTAGTGCATTGCCCGTAGGAAGGATGTATTCCTATAGTGGGAGCTGAAGAAGATTTTTCAGTTATGGTAATGCATGATCAGGAACGTAAGACTAATATAATACACTGTGCAACCTCATTAGGCACAGCACAAATGTTGTGACACTAATGCTAATCGAAAATTAAAACATTTGCATTGTGCCAAATGAGGTTGCACAGTGTTTGTATTATGTTAGCCCTACGGTAATGCTAATCGTAGCCTGCTAGCTTACCTTTGGAAACGGGTTCGCCAAGTTAGCTGCAAAGTAGTAGCATTCTAATGCAAAATGAATATGTGCTTGCATATTGGTGAATGGACACTTCGTCGTTTCAGTATAACACCATGTTCTGTGGTGAACCGTTTGAAAATGTCTCTGTCTGTGAGGACAGCCTCTTCACTCCCACCCCCCTGCTCCAGACAGCGCAGCGACTGCTGATGAGCCGCTGCCTGCCTGGTGCAGCGTGATAAATCAGTGAAAATGAAAATTCCTCCAAAAAATTTGAAAATCAAGCAAGCAAACCATTGGGCCATGCTCAACCCATATCCAAAGTATTAGGGCGATCTGAATAACGGTCAGTGAGATATGCCTGTCACAGACACACAGACACAACTTGCTTTATAGATAGATTAAAATACAGAATATTTTGAAAATAAAGGGGTAGTTCGAAAAACTCAGCTCAAACAAATCTTCGTCAGTTTAAGTCTACAATATCTTCAGAATTTCTTGATGTCTTTATCTCACTGTTAGACAGACTTTTCCTTGTGTAAACTGAAGTTTGTAAACCACTCACTCTCCCACACCAAAGTCCATAGAGAAAATCAGTGATTTTAACATCGCAGAACACAGGAGTTGATTATCCACTGCTGCCTCCATCACTAAGTTCAAATGTCTTATTTTGTCACTTCAGCTTCTGAAATCCTTTGTTCAGATTGACATCAGTGACAGCAGCAGTAGACCAGCAACTTTAGTGTGGGAGAGTGAGTGGTTTACAAACTTCAGTTTCCTGTTGGAAAAGTCTAACAGTGAGGCCTGTTTGTCTGAGGCTGGTTCTCAGCAGCAGGGGGTGCTCACAGCACAGTCAGAGTCTGTACCTTTTTACGAAGCTTTTCTGCTGCATCGATCTCTGCTTTAATGGTTTTGTCCAACTTATTCAACAGTTTTGGTTTCTTCTTCTTTGCTGGAGGAGAGAGAGAGAATTAGAGTTAGAATAATGTTTTTGGTCGTACATTTGTTCACTTTTTGTTTAAATCTTCACCTTTTTCTTTGAGTTGGTCCGGAGACAGAGTTTCTGTTGTTCCTGCAACACACAACAACACAGTGGCGCATTATTATACTCTGCATGCGTGTGTGCATGTGTGTTCTCACCTCCAGCTTCTCTGTGTGTCTCTCTCTGTGGTTCTGGTTCTGTTTGTGGTTCTGTTTGTGGTTCTGGTTCCTTCTCAGCTTGTGTAACAGGAGTCTCTGACGGTGACATGGACAAAAATATTTCAACATTTCAATCGAACAAAAATGAAATGAGTTCACAAACCATCCAGGACAGAAAGTCAGGGAAGAAAAACAACATTCCTCTGAAGTGACCGGTTTGACAGTTTCAGATGATGTTTGATGTTGATTAACTCTTGAACTGTTTTCTGTATCTCTGTTTGTTTCACATCCCTGACTTTAACACACATACAGACCCACAAAATACAAAACAGAACAAATAGACAGAAAAATACACCAAAAACTCTGAAAACCCCACACAATACACAGGAAAAACACAGAAAAATACACAGACAAACATAAATACCCCACAAAAAACACAGAAAACCCCACAAAATACACAGAAAAATCCTCAGTAAAACAGACAAAATACACAGGAATACACCTAAAAACACAAATAAACACAAACACACATAAAAACCCATAAAAAGCCAGCGAAGTGAAGTGTGAAAAGTGTAAAATATTTACCTGCTTCCTGTGAAAACTTGGAGCTGGTTGCAAACTGCCCAGACTCTGAGGAAACAGAAAAGCAAAGGTTAACGACTTCACAACATCACAACTCATGAACTGAGGATCATCTTTGGTGAAAACAGTGACTGTGACTCACCAGCGCTCTCCGCTGGTGGGGGATCCTCCACTAAAACTACACAGGAAATAAAATTTGGTTTGTTTGTTTGTTGTTGATATAAAATATGATTAGTCCTGTTTGTTTACCTCCGCTCGTGTCGATGGTGCCGATGTCGTCGTTGTCTGAAACAAAAAAACAACATTTTTGTTTATTCTGTTGTTGTTAATAAAAAATAAAAATAAAGTAAAACAATAATAATAATAATAATAATAACAATAAAGTACATAAAGTCAGCTGTACTGACCATATGGATGAAGACTGCCTCGAGGATCATCTGTAATACAACAGCATCATCACAACCATCACCATTAACATCATCATCCTCACCAACATCACCATCATCAACATCATCACATCATCTTTACCACCACCATCATCATCACTATCATCATCATGTCCATATGGTTGTTATTAACTGACCTGGAACAAAGTCATCATCCACCAGAGGAGGGAGGGGCACAGCAGCTGGAGACACACACACACACACCTGCTCACAACACTTCATACATCAACAAATAGAACATGAAGTATCTAAATGCAAGATGGCTGCGCACACGGATGCAGCAACTTTTTAGCGCTCCAGCTTAGTGCTTATTTTGTATGTTAATGTTTACATTTTTTAAATTATCTGACACGTCAGTCCACTTTCACTTATAATCGATTAAATTAATCTAAAAGATACGACTTCCCGATAAATATTGAATTCCAGCAAACCCGGCATACCAAAGGACATAACAAGACCACTGGGTTCTCCATGGGTGGTCAGCTCGCTCCCCAAGTGAGGTAGATGGAGAAGGGAAGAAGCAGAAGCAAGGATGCAGGTCGGGCCTAGATGCTAGGCTAAGGTAACATCCGCCGCTACCGTGCAGCTTCCTGACCATGCCAGATCTATCATCCACAAAATGGACGAATTGGAGTTACAGATCGCTTCAAAAAAGCTTTGTGCGGAACCACAGCATTATTATCATCATCGAGACGTGGCTTCATTCGCTGATCCCCAATGCTGCAATTCAGCTGGCAGACCACACACTACACCACCAGGATAGAAACATGCACACGGGTAAGAGCAGGGGTGGGGGGCACTGTGTATTTGTGCATAACGACTGGTGCAGCAAGAGCAGGATCATTGACACTCACTACTCTCCTGATTTAGAGGTTCTGGCAGTCTCGTGCAGACACATGTATCTGCCGAGAGAGCTGACAGTAGTAGTTATCGTTGTTTACATCAGATGCTAACATTAGCACAGCTCTTAGTCTCCTGCTCGCTACCCTTAACAAAGAACAGCTTGCCCACCCAGACGGAGTCCAAATTGTTGCCAGTGACTTCAACCAAGCGCGCTTAAAGACTGTCCTCCCTAAATTTATCCAGTAAGTGAAGTGTGCCACAGGGGATAAGACTCTAGATCATGCTTATTCAAATATCAAGCATGCCTACAGAGCCACCCCCTTCCCCACCTGGCTGGGTCGGATCATCTTGGCTTGTCTGTCACCCCCACATACACCCCCTCCAAAGAACAACAAAGCCACAAATAAAGACAATAAAAACTTGGCCTGAGGGAGCTCTCTCAGCTGCAGGACTGTTTCTTGAACTGCCTCTTTGCTCGCTTTGAGGCAAATCGGTCCTCAACACACACAATACACCCCCACCCTCCAGCAGCAACACACTGACACTTCAGGAACATGAATTGAGATGGGTGTTGAGGTCAGTGAACCCCGCCAGCCCTGATGGCGTACCTGGGAAGATACTCAGAGCATGCACCAATGAACTTACTGGAGTCTTCACGAACATCTTCAACCTGTCCCTGTTACAAGCCATCACACCATCATGCCTGAAATATTTAATTATAATTCCTGTCCCAAAAAAGTCAGTGGTAGATAGCCTCAGTGATTACAGGCCTGTTGCACTTACGCCGGTAATCATGAAGTGTTTTGAGAGACTAGTCTCACAGCACCCCATCAGTTCACCTCCACTGAAGATGCCATCAGCATAGCACTCCACACTGCACTTACCTGGATTTACCTGGAGCATCTGGGGAACTATGTCAGGATGCTCTTCCTGGACTTCAGCTCAGCCTTAAATAACATCATCCTGGAGATCCTTGTTGGGAAACTTTCCCACCTGGGCCTCTCCACCCCCATATGCTACTGCAATAAGGATTTTCTGACTAACCGTCAACAAACAGTCAAACTTGACCCCCACCTCTCCCACACCTTAACACTCAGCACTGGCTCCCCCGAAGGTTGTGTACTGAGCCCTCTTCTGTACACGCGTTACAGAACTGACTGCTCCCTAACCCATCTCTCAAACACTTTTATAAAGTGTTGTTGGGCTCATCTTGGTTGGAGATGAGTCCGTCTACAGAGATGAGGTCAAAGGACTGACAGCGTGGTGTTCAGCAATAATCCTGGACAGGAAAGGCAGGGCAGCCCCAGCCCCGCTCTACATCAGCAGGGTCTATGTGGAAAGAGTACATTCTTTCACCGTGGCGGTGGTTTTTCCTGAGAGTGCTCAGGAAAAACAACCTGGAGGAGAAGCTGCTTGTTACCTTTTACCAAGCTACCGTTGAGAGCATTATGTCATTTTGGTTTGCGTTTCGGTGTGGTATGCTGGTTGCACAGCAGCAGACAGGAGAGCGCTGCAGAGAGTGATAAACACAGCCCAAATGTTCACTGGCTGCTCTCTGCCCAGCATGGAGGACATCACCAGCTCAGCAGAGCTGCTAACATCCCGGCCACCACCTGTTTGACCTGCTGCCCTCCTGCAGGCATTACAGGTCACACAAAACTCGGACAAACAGACTCAGGGATAGCTTCTTTCCTAGAGCTATCACCACAATAAACATGCAAAATTAGATCCACCCATAACCTCCATCTGAAAACCCGACACTGCACCATTATGCCATTAATCTGCATCTGTTGCATTGCAATGTGAAATATGTTCAGTTTATCGTATGCAATATAACACAAGGGCAATATCGTCACAAGTGTAATAATAATAAAAAGTGATCTAATCTGTTCAGCATGAGAAAGGCCACTCGTGATCGATAAGTTATGCCTGCAGAGACCGTGAGGAGTACAATATCGAACTGTCTCTGGTTGAGCCAATACATCCATGGGCTGAGCTTGCGCTAAGCATATGGTGTGAATATCATCCATCCTTTGAAAAGTTTGAAACCGCTCGCACCTGCGATACCTAGACAGTTCGGTTACAATCAGTTGCATCATCCTGGACTGAGTGGCAAGAGAGGTGTCCAAGCATCAATGGTTCTAGGAATTCAGCCAAGCACATGCGGATCAAGTTTCCGGTACAGGTCGGGTAATGACGCGCACCACACCGACATTTCAACCAAATTTGCCCTGCATGCCACGAAGTCTCACTCCAAGGTTTTCTCATAAGATGGCAGCCCTGTTTTATAATAATTATTAATACCACAGAAATGCAACCACACCTCTTCATTCTCCTCTTTTTCTATGCATATACCTGATATAGTCTTGTACTACAACATTGTTTTTATATAGTTTTTTTATTGTGTGTTTACTGTTTCTAATGCACCAAAGGAGTTGCATTCTAATTTCATTGTATGCAATACAATAACAATTAAAGCTGCGAGCAGCAATGGGCGGGACCTCGTATCCGCCGGCGCCACCGCCAGGCCAAGTAAGCCACCGGCAGGCCGGGTAAGTCCTGGACTCTGTGCAGACATGTTCAGGACAGATCCCTGGTCTCACATGTCAAGTTTCGAGCTGATCGGTCAATATATGGGTGAGTTACAGGGCACTTCCGGTTTCGGGTGACCTACTTCCTTTGTGCTTGTAAGAGTTTGAAGACATGTTCAGTGCGGGGCCTTGGTCTAACCTATCAAGTTTCGAGGCAATCGGTCAATATATGGGCGAGTTACAGGGCACTTCCGGTTTCGGGTTACCTACTTCCTGTGTGCTTGTCATAGTTTGTGGAGACTGACAAGCCCCCCCTCCCTCTCCCCCTCTCCCCCTCCCCCTTCTCCTTCTCTTACACACGCACACACACACCTGTCGTTAACTGTCGAAAACCCAAAAGAAACAGGGAAACTAGCACCTTTTAAACTTGTCGTAATTCATGAACGGTAGATGATAGAGCTAAAATTTTAAACATTCAGTTGCGACCACGTGAAATTTTGTGAGAAACGGGTGAGAATTGACCAAGTAATGACAGTTTTAAAATCTTTGTCGTCGTGAATTTTCCAAACTCCAAATCACAGTTTTTAACATGGGCGTGGATGAGAGCGTTGACCGGAAGAAAAAACGCAAGTCGTATGAAAATAAAAACAACACACAGGGTTAGCCAACAACCATAGCAACATTTAGATGTAAAAAATGTTTGTTTAAGTTGGAAATTGTGGGCAGGAGAGAAGTTTGTTTGGATATGTTACTTAAAGGTAACATATCTTTAAGTTAAATCCCCTGGCAAGATGGCGCCTCCCGTGTGGTCGCCTGTTGCAGCAGCTCTCGCTATTTTCTAGCCTTTTTCTCTTCAAACTATGTTTTTTCCTACTTTTTTCAACTTCTTTTAAGTGTGTCTTTTTGTTTAAGCACTGTCACCATGGGCACCAAGTACACCATGCTTGTTGTGGCCCTGTTGGTGAGTTTTTTACACTTTTCGACCGTGTCGGGGGATCCCGTGTGGAGTCACGGCTCCATTGTTTACAGTAGGGATCAGCTGTTAGCGCTGCGCTGCACAGCTGTGCTGCCGGAGGAGCGACCCGATATTCCCCGTGGGCTCAGGAGGAGAAAACGGGGGTGTCGCGCTGGAGTCCAACGTCGTGCTGGAAGGAGACGTTACAGACCTGTTCTCCCGTCCATTATTATGGGAAATGTAAGATCTCTCCCTAATAAAATGGACGAGTTAGCGGCGCTGACCCGGCACGAGAGGGATTACCGGCACTGCAGCATCATGCTGTTCACCGAGACGTGGCTCACCGCTGCTGCCCCGGACACGGACACCGCGCTGGACGGATTCCAGCTGATTCGCGCGGACAGGACGAAAGAGAGTGGAAAGAGGAAAGGAGGAGGACTGGCAGTGTTTGTGAATGATAGATGGTGTAACTCTGGGCACATCACTATTAAAGAGCAACACTGCTGTAAGGACTTGGAACTGTTAGCCGTTAGCATGAGACCGAACTATCTGCCGCGGGAATTCTCGCATGTTATCGCGATAGCTGCGTACGTTCCCCCCTCTGCTAACGCTAATGCAGCCTGTGACGTCCTGCACTCAGTGGTGAGCAGGCTGCAGACACAGCATCCACAGGCTCTCCTCCTGATCTCTGGGGATTTTAATCATGCCTCTCCTTCCACCTCTCTGCCCACACTCACTCAGTATGTCACCTGCCACACCAGAGACAATAAAATACTGGACCTTTTCTATGCCAACACCAAGGAGGCATATAAATCAACCCCTCTCCCCCCCCTCGGAAGATCTGATCACAACCTGGTTCATCTCCTTCCTGTGTACAAACCTCTTGTACACAGGCAGCCAGCTGTGACCCGCACAGTGAAAGTATGGTCTGAGGAGACCGATGAGGCTCTGATGGACTGTTTTGAGTCTACTGTGTGGGACGAACTTTGTGAGGGACATGGGGAGGACATCGACAGTCTCACAAACACAATTACGGACTACATAAACTTCTGTGTTGAGAGCACTGTACCCACCAGGACAGTACGATGTTTCTCTAACAACAAACCCTGGATTAACCCTGACATAAAGGCTCTCCTTAAGGAGAAAAAGAGAGTTTTTAGGTCAGGAAACAAGGAGGAGCTGAAGACTGTTCAGAGGGAGCTGAGGAGAAAGATCAGGGAGGGGAAGGACAGCTACAGGAAGAAGATGGAGGATCAGCTGCAGCAGAGAGATGTCAGTGGAGTCTGGAGAGGCCTGAAAACCATCTCCGGCCAAAACAAGCTGGACTCCCAGACTGTAGGGGACCAGAGGTGGGCTAACGACTTGAACTTATTCTTCAATAGGTTTGATCAGGCCCCCACTTCTCCCCCGACAGCCCTGCTGGAACCTCTTTCATCTGGATCACCAGTAAACTGCCCGACCTCCACCCCCCTCCCTTCATCTCCAAGCTCGTTCAACATCACACAACCCCCCTGCTCCAATCTGTCCTTCACACCTAACCAGGTGAGAAAAGAGCTCAAAAAGATCAAGGCGAAGAAGGCTGCAGGTCCTGATGGCATCAGCTCCAGGCTCCTCAAATCCTGTGCAGTTCAGCTGTGTGGGATAATGGGGACCATCTTCAACATGAGCCTGAAACTGGGGAGAGTACCACACTTATGGAAGACGTCCTGTGTGGTACCAGTGCCAAAAACACCGCACCCCAAAGACTTTAACAGTTACAGGCCGGTGGCACTAACATCCCACCTGATGAAGATCCTGGAGCGTCTGGTGCTGTCTCATCTGCGCCCTGTGGTGAGACCAGCGATGGACCCACTGCAGTTCGCCTACCAGCCCAGCATCGGGGTGGATGACGCTGTCATCTACCTGCAGGACAGAGCTCTTTCTCACCTGGAGAAGTCGGGGAGCACTGTGAGGATCATGTTTTTTGATTTCTCCAGTGCTTTCAACACCATCCAGCCAGCATTTCTGAAGGACAAGCTGGAGCATGCAGGAGTTGATCCTCACCTCACATCCTGGATTGTGGATTATTTGACTGATCGACCCCAGTATGTGAGGACTCGGGATTGTGTGTCGGACATGGCTGTCTGCAGTACAGGGGCCCCACAGGGAACAGTTCTGGCTCCGTTCCTCTTCACCCTGTACACTGCAGACTTCTCCTACAGCTCCCCCTCCTGTCACCTGCAGAAGTTCTCTGACGACTCTGCCATTGTCGGCCTCATCACAGACGATGACGACAGAGAGTACAGAGAACTTGTTCAGGATTTTGTGGACTGGTCCCTGCGGAACCGCCTCCAGCTCAACGCGGGGAAAACTAAGGAGCTGGTGGTGGATTTCCGCAGAAGACGACACTCTCCTCCATCGCCGGTGTGCATCCAGGAAAAGGACATAGAGATGGTGACATCTTACAAATACCTGGGTGTTCACCTTAACAATAAACTGGACTGGTCTGATCATGCTGCTGCGCTCTACAGGAAGGGTCAGAGCAGACTCTACCTGTTGAGGAAACTAAGGTCTTTTGGAGTTCAGGGAGAACTCCTGAAGACCTTCTACGACTCAGTAGTGGCATCAGCCATTTTTTACGCAGTGGTCTGCTGGGGCAGTGGCATCACAGCCGCAGACAGGAAGAGGCTGGACAGGCTGATTAAGAAAGCCAGCTCTGTCCTTGGATGTCCCCTGGAACCAGTGGAGGTGGTGGGAGAGAGGAGAATGGCTACCAAGCTATCATCTCTGATGGACAACCTCTCCCACCCCCTGCAGAACACCATCGCAGCACTGGGCAGCTCCTTCAGTCACAGACTAAAACATCCAAAATGTCTGAAGGAGCGTTATCGCAGGTCGTTCCTCCCTGCAGCTGTTAGACTGTACAACAAGTACTGCTCTAAGTAGACCCCACACACACACACACACACACACACACACACACACACACACTCCACTCTCCATGTGCAATATACTGTTAACTCTCATTGGTGTAATATACTGTATATATTTTTTCATAATGTAAATTTTTTTTGAAGTGCAATATATTGTCATTTTTCATACTGTCAAATTTTTTATACTGTAGTTTTCTCATCAGTGCAATATCCTTATCCTTATTTATTATCCTTATTTAATAGCTCAGCCTTGTTTCCTTACACTATAAATACCATGTGCATACTGTGTATATTCTGCAGACCGGTTGTAATGTACATTCTACTTTTAAACCTATTTTTATAGTCAGTGTTAATATCTTTATATATTGTACTTTATATATTCTATTTCTTTTTGGTAATGCATGTTTATTATTTATTATCCTTATCCTTACTGTCTTGCTGCTGTAACACTGTAAATTTCCCCACTGCGGGACGAATAAAGGACTTCTTATCTTATCTTATCTTAAAGGGGAAATAAGTAGTTTATAGTGCCATCTAGAGGAGAGGCTGAAATTTACAACAAAGACCTGCTGCTCTGCTCACCCCCTCCCTTCCCTGAGCGCTACGGTATCCACAGCTGGTCAAATGTCATCCTCGTTGTCTTTCTCCGTGTCAGCAGATGAGGTTCGTGAGGCGAGGGAGAGGGCGAGCTACCGCGGCCGTAGCAGACGAAGCGGAGAGAGTGGAGGCGGGACTTCCACTACAAGTAAAGAGACGCTTGTTTTGTTCTCTCGCGTTTGTCTTTACAGGCTCCGGTAGAAACATGGCGTCTCGCTGCTAACAGTGGCTATGCAACCACGGCCCGCGACCATGTTATTTTACATGACTTTTTGAAACACTACGAAAATGAAACAAAAACTATTATACAGCGACTAGACAATGCAGGAGCACATAACATGTATAAAAAAAGTGGATTTTGGGTTATATAAACCCACAAATACTACACATTGTCCCTTTAATACTTTTCTTAGAGTGAGAGAAGACCACGCCCACACAATTTCAGAGCTCTGAAAATGGGCAAAACGTAAATGCGATTGTGGAAAATCCGTGATATGTATGGAAACGTCGACTTAGGTGAGAAAAGTCCCAAGTGTTGTGACCCGTTTAAAGTTTCAATGACGTTTCTACGTCAAAGTATGACGACACTGCGAAGCTCCAAAGAGGGCTTGGTTTATCTCATTTTCCCATTCGTGTGTATGTGAAACTGAAAAGGCAAATTTTTTGTCGTTTTTTGCGATTTGTGTCGCCATGGTAACTCGAAACTCTTAGAAAAGTCATAGCCAGCTTTTCATGAAGAAACCGCACGTTCTGATATAAGATATGTGAGGGTTTTCTCAAAACTGTAGGAGGAGATACGTTTCAAAGTTTTGCACGGGAGAAGAACGCATCCAAGATGGCCGACATCGCTTTTGCGAGAAATTTGCATTCGTGGACGTGTTGGGGGACGTTGTCCCGTGTCACCTGTGAAGTTTCATGCCGATCGGGCAATGTGTGGCAAAGTTATAGCGCGTTTCGTGTTTGGCGGCGAGCCCTCGAAATTCGCCAAAGTTCTGATGGCTGCCTTTTGCACGCCGTTTTGAATCTGGGAAATATTCTCCAACGGTTTGATCGTGGAAGGGTCTAGTACAGTTTGACGCATTTTTCGTCTTCCTAGGATAAACGGCCTCAGAGCAGCAAGCTCAGATACGAAACTTGCGAAAAGCCCAGGAAAACGCCAAATCCAAGATGGCCGACTTCCTGTTGAGTTGAGGTCATGGTGTCAAGAGGAATTTTTGTTCGTCTCGGGTCGGGCAATATACCCACCGATTTTCAAGTACTTCAACGCAACTAAACTTTTTCCAGCTCCATATTAGGGACCTGACCTGTTGGGGCGCTACTGAGCCATTTTGCATTGGTTTGTCACAAGTCCATTATTTTATCGAATTTTTCGCCAGTTGTGATGTGCGTGCAAAGTTTCGTTCGTTTTGAAGCACGTTTAGGGGGTCAAATTCGAGTTTGAAGACGGAAAATAATAATTAAGGCTATTCTATTCTATACACAGAGAGAGACACAGAGACACAAGGACAGCACTAACCTTGTATCTGTGATTCCACATCCTCTGATCCAGACTCTGACACACAATCACAAACACAAACACAAACACACACACACACACACACACACACACACACACACACACACACACACACACACACACACGAGAGAGTGTTCACTGTGTGTGTTTGTGTGTTCACTACTACACACACACACTCATCACAGCAGCTCCTGTCATTTGGAAGTACACATAAACACACTCACTGTCATCATGAAGACCAGGCGCAAGATCCTTTTCTGAAAATGACAAACAATATCAAACCCAGTTAATTAAAAAAAAACAAAACAACAAAAAACATGTTAAATGAATACATTACCATATTAAGTCATAAACAAACCTGTTGGCTCCTCCCACTGCTGCTCTGCAGCCTGCTTATTGGCTGTTTCTGACTCACTCACTTAGAAACATGGAAGAAAGAAAAACTGGAAAACTTCAGGGAAAGATGCTGAGTCACATCAGAAAATGTATTTATTACAACAATAATTCATGCTAACTGCTGTCGTTGTCGCTGTTGTTTTTCCTTGTAATCACTTACATTTTAGTGAAGTCAGACACATTTTTTACGATTTTGAAACAATATTTAAATGAACCACTCACTCTCCCACACCAAACCCCATAGAGAAAATCAGTGATTTTAACATCACAGCACACAGGAGTTGTTGATCCACTGTTGCCTCCATCACTAAGTTCAAATATCTTATTTTGTCACTTCAGTGTTTGAAATCCATTGTTCAGGTTGACCTCAGTGACACAAAGTGACCACACGAGGCAGCAGTATACCAGCAGCTCCTGTGTCCCTGTGAGCTAAAATCACTGATTTTCTCTGGACTTTGGTGTGGGAGAGTGAGTGGTTTACAAACTTCAGTTTCCTGAAAAGTTTGTCTAACAGTGAGAGAAAGACGTGAACATGTGGCGTAGATACTGTAGGTGTAAATTGACATAGACTTTAAGTACGTAAGTCATTTGTAAAGAGGGTAAAATGGAGTGGGCGTTTTTTTTGTGGGTGAAACAGAGTTTCCTCTCGTCTGACACAATCTGGGATCAGTGTTGGGTTCAGCTGAGGTTGAGCAACAAGGCTGCTTTACTCAGGTGTCAGGTCAGTCTGTGTGTGTGTTTTTACCTGTTTTCTCATCCGGTGAATCTCCAACATTTGCTCTCTGTGCCTCTTTCAGACCTGTTCCACAGTTTGAAAGGTGACAAATTTGTTGTTATTACACAGCTAATAACAAATGAAATGAGCAACAAAGGCATTATCTACTATTCTGTTTCCATTGTTGATTGTATAATGTCTGTTTTCCTGTCATTTGATGATATGAATCAATAAAAAATATGGTACTTTCTTTGATCAGAGAGATGTAAACAGAAGGAGGACGAACTTGTCAGTGCATCAGACTCAACATTTATATCCCAAAATGGCCAACGGCGAGGAGATGTGGCCCTACGATGGTGTTTGTGTGGAAGGAAATGAGCAAAGTGTGGAGGAAACTGGATAAGGGAGATAGCACTGAAGGAAGGTGTTTAAAAGGGTTTGTTCACCACATTTGTTTTATACCACACATTCTACTGCACTTAAAGAGATATTTCACAGTTTGAAAGATGACCCTCTATTAAAACTGGGTCAACTATGTAGCAGTAATGTGAAATAATATTTGAAGAAAGTGCCTTCTTGGCTGAGAAAGGCAGAACATTTTTTTTTTCGCTCATGTACACAAATGGCAACAACTCCCAGAATGCACTGCGCTCGCTGCCCCGCGAGACTGCGTCACTCCCAGAATGCACTGCGCTCGCTCCGTCCAGTATGAAGCAGACACCACACAAATCTCTGTGAGGAATTAGTTGGCGAATACATTACAGACCTGCAAATTACACAGATTTTTTTTCTGTGGTGCTAAATTGTACGGGGGCGTGCAGTAAAAACAAGGAAAGGACAGGCAGTAAGTTCCCATTATTTGCCGGTCAGAGATCCAGAGCGGTTTACAGTTGAAGCATGGTTTAATCAAGTCTCAGAGAAAGTCTGCACACCATCCAGCTCTTGCTCCTCTTCACCACTGTGAGTCCTCCAGCTGTCCCACATCAGATTTTGTTACCGCTCTTTTGTTTGCATATTGTGTTAGACATGCTTTTAGATTTGGCTGCTTGTTTATTTTAATTTGTACTCTTGAATATGAAGGTAAAACATTTTCATTTGTGAATAATAAGTTATTTTTGTTCACCTAACCCTGCATACACGTGTAAAGACTTGTGGAAGGAGGCTGAATAGTTACTGATTTTGTTAGATTACTATACTACACAAGTTAGATTACAATAATACTCTAATGAGGAACACTAAGGGCTAGAAAATATACCACAATATATATGAATTTAATTTTTTTATATTAATAATCATAAAAAGAAAAATCAGACTTATTATTATTGCTCATCGTGAGAATCCCGTCGGGCGTTGTGTGCGGCCGTAGCCAGAGCCCCGCTGCCCAACCGCAGTGGGTGCACCGGCGCCATGACCGGCAAAAAGCAGGTCTTTTACCTCGCAGCCATATCAGTTTGAAAACTATATTTTCTTCTCAGTTTACAAAGCTAAATTAAAGGGAGCCAGAGCCGGTCGTACCTGTTAGCAAAGATGGCGGACACCGTGTTTACATTCTGGGAATGAAGTCTCGTCCCCTATGGATGAGTCTAAAAAGTGCAAAACTGGAGTTGTAGTTCAAATCTTGAATTACCGCTTCACCTCCAATGACATCAAATGGTGCGTTTTGCGTCATTTGACGTCATCGAATGGGTAAAGTGAGGGAGGGAAGCACAATTAAAAAAAAAAAAAAAATACTGCTATTCTAGCAATACAAAGTCACATGCAAATCAGTGAAGTATTCCTTTAACCGAAAAATAAAAGTATAAGAGTCATTAACTAGATATTCTGTATCAAAAAAAAATTTCTGCTGCTTTTTTTGATTTTTAAACATATTTTAGTTTAGTCAACAACAGTGCAGCACATACACTTTCTTCCTGCTCAATCCAGCTGTAAGCCACAAAAACTGCTGCTTTTAAATCAATAAACGTATTCGTTTTCCATCAACAAAATTCATTTACATTCTGTTTTTCTGAATAAATGAGGCCCTTTTACTCCCTAGTTTAATCAAGTCTGACTTTGTTTGAGTTTAGATTTTCTAACCTCGTTTATTCAGAGAAACAGAAACATAACTGTGATTTTGTGAAATATTTATGAGGTGTGTGCATTTCTAGCAAAAAAAACACAAACTAACTGCATGATGCTGCTGCCACCTTGTGGTAATTGATGCATTACAACGTCGTGTCCATCCCTGATATTTATCTAGTTTATGTTTTTGCAGTACATTTCTGTATCTACTTCAAATTTATGTAAAACAAAGAAAAAACAAACCCATTTCGATTCAATTCCATTTATTTATTTCCTTTTGAAATAAAGCCAATATATTAGTGTCACATAACTAAATTAAAAAACATGTAAATGGAACAAAATGTGGAAAAATGTGACGTGTAGTTTAATTTTCAGTATTACAGACACTGCAGTTTTTGTGATCATTGTAACTCTCATTCATAAATTCTACTTAGTCCAGGGGTCTCAAACTGGCGGCCCGGGGGCCACATGCAGGTCCCCAATCAATTAGATACGCCCCCCCACTTAATATCATGTTATAATGAAAACATGGCCCACGACCTCACCGTCTTCTAAACACAGTGTGGAGCTGAGGCTCAGCTGCCAGTGAGGTGATAGAATATACTGTAATATATTGCTAGCAATGATTTATATAGGTAATAATAAGACATTTGGTCATAATTATCCCATTATTAAATGTATCATATACAACATTCAATTACATATATAAATACACTTGTTAGGGCCCGAGCCACGAATGGCAGTGGCCGAAACGGCTCCTGGTACGAATTTTAATTACAGTTGTTCAAATAAATATCTTTTTTTGATATTAATACATTAATTGTGCATCATAAATAGCATTATTAAGTATACGTGTGATATCATGATGCAATATTGTGAACAGTTGTTTTTTTTCTCATGTTTTGTTCTCTAGGCCGGCCCCCTCTTGACCACAATAGATGCGCATTGGCTCCCAGGTCATTTGAGTTTGAGACCCTTGGTTTTGTCCATAATGTCTTTTCCAACAGGAAACTGAAGTTTGTAAACCACTCACTCTCCCACACCAAAGTCCATAGAGAAAATCAGTGATTGTAGCCCATGGGGACACAGGAGCTGCTGGCCTACTGCCGCCTCGTGTGGTCACGTTTGGCATGTTTCCACTGGCTCTACTCGCCTCACCTCAGCATGGCACGGTTAAGTTGCATTTCCACTAGCATAGTACCTGGTACCAGGTACTTTTTTTAGTACCTGCTCTGGCGAGGTTCCAAGCGAGCTGAGTAAGTAGTCTATGTGTGACGCCGGCACACTGCCGGCCACTGATTTGGCCGGCAGTGTGGAAGAGAGTCTTCACAGGAAGAGACGTCCGACACAAAATCAGTGTTGGGTTCCGCTGAGGTTGAGCAGGAACAAGGCTGCTTTACTCAGGTGTCAGGTCAGTCTGTGTGTGCGTGCGAACTGCAGTTCTCTTTCCCTACATCAGTTAATAGGACTTAACAATCCTAAAAACGTGGGTTAATCTCCAACAAAACCAGGGACATGTCTGAAATTTAGGAGCCTGGTGTCATGGAGAAAGTACTGAACAAATATTTTTAATTAACTGATTCTAATGAAAATGTAAAACGAAGGTCGTGCAGTGACGACTCCGCCCATGTTGAGGAGGTACTTTTTTGTAATAGAAACGCAACCTAAACCGTGCCGTAGTGAGGCGAGCCGAGACCATAGTGGAAAAGGGCCATTTGTGTCACTGAGGTAAATCTGAATGAAGGATTGTAAACGCCAAATTGACAAAATAAGACATTTGACCATAGTGGTGGACAGCAGTGGATCAGCAACTCCATTTTCTCTATGGACTTTGGTGTGGGAGAGCGAGTGGTTTACAAAATTCGGTTTCCAGTAGGAAGAGGCTGTATTGGGGGCAAAAAAATAAATGCTGTTGTAAAACTTACACTTCTAAATATGGATTTTACATTATCAGATTTTTTTTTTATAAAGCAGCTAATCATCTTTGTGAGTTAAAGACAAGAACACATACATCTCAAGTATAACTCAAAGTCACTGAGGTGAGTTCTGTAATTCAACTCCTTTTCAACATGAGGAGGTTTTAAATAACACGACCGCAACTTTTGACAGTAAAGTCATGCAGCGTCTGTAACACAACACTGTTGTTACACAGTGAAACAAAGACACGATCAGGTTAAAAGAGAGAAAAGAAACAATGGTGTGGAACCTCCGGTCCGGCTCACTCGTCTTCATTCACACCCTTTTTATTAAAAAGGTTCAGAAAACAAACCCGAGTGGTTTCCATCAGAGACAGACGTCAGCATGAGTTTCTCTTGCTGACGTCTGTCTTTTTGGATTATTTACATCCAAAAATCCCACACTGCACCATTCTGCTGTAAAAACCACCAACTTTACTACAGTCACGCCGCTGTCCACACTAAAGCCAAACCCCATGAGATGTCGAGCACCTAACAGAGATGTTTGTTAAATCCCCGTTAAAAATGAGACGGAATTTTAGGAACAATGACAGTTACCCCAAAACAAACTTCTTTATTTGTTCCCATAAATCGTAATGAAAAACATAAATGCAGCGCTTTCTTTTAATTTCTGTTTCCAGAAACTTGGACAAAATCTTACAAATTGTGACAAAATTATAACCCAAACTAACTAATCAAAGATACATTTAGTGCTGTCAGTTAAACACGTTATTAACGGCGTTAACGCAAAACCCTTTTGACTGCGTCACTTTTTTAAAATCGGGAGATTAATGTTCTTTTTGGCCTCGCAAACTGTCGTTTTTTTCACATGATATTGCAACTAGCAACGTGAGAAAAACTCCAACACCCACACCGGATCTAGCTAGACCGAAAACAAAACACCAGCTACGCTGTTTGGGAGACGAAGTAGCCTTGACACATAACTGTTTGAGTGAAGGTGAACGAAAATGAACGCAAAAGCTCTACAAAGCTGAGCCTCTTGCTGACATGGATCACTATCCCCAGTAATGGTGTTCCACCCACGAAGGAGCACACAGCGAAAATGGCCCGCCTGGCACGCAAGTACCGAGCAGCACCGGCAACATCGGGACCTTCAGAGAGGCTGTTTTCTGTGTCTGGCCATGTTGTGCAAAAGAAGCGAGCTTCACTCTTGTCTGAAAATGTCAACAGGCTCGTCTGTTTGAGTAGCTGGCTGAAAGCAAAGAAGTTGTAGGCTTACCTTTTATTAAAGTACAACCTAACTGTTACTGTTCATTAATTCTGAAACAAGAGGCCTGACTGACAGCAAACTTTATTAAGCCATGGTTTAACTGCACTACAGGCTGTGCCCTGGAACCTGCACTTTATCATTTCATTTTGTACTGCCCTGTTTGCTAAGATTGTTTTCAATAAAAGAAAATATTTGCATAAAGCAAGCCAATCGACTTTTCCATATTGAAGAGTATTGAAATAATAATAATAATGGGACAGAAAAAATAAAATTACATTTAAAATAGATCAATTATGTGATTAAATGTGATTAATTATGAGTTAACTATGACATAATTAATCGCGATTAAATATTTTAAACGTTTGACAGCACTAGATAAATTAAATGTTTTTTTTCGTTGTTTTTTTTTATAGTTGTTGTATGAGGTAAGCCTAAGATAAGAACATGTTCATGTCTTTATCTCACTGTTAGACTTTTTCAACAGGAACTGAAGTTTGTAAACCACTCACTGTCCTACACCAAAGTCCATAGAGAATTTTAGTGTAGGAGAGTGAGTGGTTTACAAACCTCAGTGTCTTGTGTTGTCTCACAGTGAGATTATGTTGCGCATGTTTTATTGCAATTATCGTAGACATCATCACTCCTAGTACCTTGTAATGACCAACACTTCAAAAAAAACTTGACCTACGACCTTTGGAGGTTTTGATGGATCTTTAACCCTCGTCTGAACACAGACTGTTAACCTCTTCTTCACGGTTGCCCCCGGTACCGGCAGCGACAAAAGCATCATCACTAACTTTAACAAACACAGACATGCTGCATACCCACAGAAAGGTCAGAAACTCAGCTAAAAGCTCATATAAACCATTCTTATGTTCAAGGAACGCATGTGGTGACCAGGGTCTGATTCTGATTCTACCGGTTTAGAGGTTTAAAACCAGCTGTCAATCACCCAAATTGACCAAGGTAAGCCAGAGCTATGGCACTGCATAACTGAAGATGCTGCAGAGTCACAGAGTTGTTATTACGCACCGCACAGGGAGCATCCATTTACAGCAAGTTATCATATTTTTTTTTTTTCGAAACAAGTTCTTTTTAGACCAGTAAGGACACATTAAATGGGTTTAAATAATTTGGTACCTAAGAAATCTCAAATGGCACAGATGGTGCCAAAAGAGAAAACGCCTACACATCTCTTTACTTAAACCTCTGTAATGCAATATTTTTTTAGGCGAGAGAAAAAAATCCTTCATTTATGCTGTGTTCCATGTACATTTACACTGACACAGTGGCATCTACAGTGAAACTTACACCTCTGGTGGAATCTCACAGTGTTTTCTTTATTTGATACCAAGATAATCCACATATAGCTTGTAACTGCAGAGATTTACTTTAGTTTGGGCATGTCATTTTCGAGCAGGGACTCCAAAAAGAGGGTCAGGGAAGAAGAGGTTACGTAAATAACATTATTCTGGACGTAGTTGTTTCATTTGGATGTTGTTTTACGTGTACGAACATTCGTAGCGTTAGTGCTAACTTTGTGCGTCACTTTTGCGTTTTCTTCTGCCCGCTAACACCTTCTCCTCGGCTGTTACTGATCTCGGGTGAGAGAGGTCAGGTTTTCTGGGGTGAATTTCTCGTCTGGTGACGTTGAGCTTTGCGATGTTCCGCAGTTTATCCGCCTCCGTCTTGACCCTCAGAACGCTCTCTCTGTTGAGCCTCTGTCTCTCCATCGCCTCCCTCTCTCGTCCTCCTCTCTCCTCTGCGTTCTGTTGCTCCCTCTCTTCCCTTGCCGCCCTTTCCTTCTGCGATCTTTCTCTCTCCGCCCTTTCCTTCTGCAATCTTTCTCTCTCCGCCCTCTCCTTGGCCACCTGCTCTCTCTCCGGTCTCTCCTTCTCCTGGGCGATTCTCGCTCTCTCTTCCTTCTCTCTTTCTGTTCTCTCCATCCTCTCCCTGGCTTGCTTTTCTTTTTCCACTCTTTCCTTCTCTGCCCTCTCTCTCTCCTTATTGACATGCTCTCTCTCCATCCTCTCTTTTTCCACTCTTTCCTTGGTGAACCGTTCTTTTTCAGCTTTCTCTCTCTCCATCCTCTCTCGTTCCTTCATGATCCTCTCTTCCTCCACTTTGGAGATCCTTTCCTTCTCTTCCTCTTCTCTCTTCGCCCTCTCCCTCTCCTTGGCCATTCTCTCTCTTTCTCTGGCAATGCGTTCCCTCTCTATCCTCTCCTTCTCCACTCGTTCCCTCTCTTCTCTGGCTGCCTTTTCTTTCTCCATCCTTTCTTTCTCTGCCTTTTGTTTCTCCATCCTTTCTTTCTCTGCCTTTTGTTTCTCCATCCTTTCTTTCTCTGCCTTTTGCTTTTCCATCCTTTCTTTTTCTGCCTTTTCTATCCTTTCTTTCTCCGTCCTTTCTTTTTCTGCCTTATCTTTCTCCATCCTTTCTTTCTCTGCCATTTGCTTCTCCATCATTTCTTGTTCTGCCTTTTCCTTTTCTATCCTTTCTTTTTCTGCCTTTTCCTTTTCTATCCTTTCTTTTTCTGCCTTTTCTTTCTCTATCCTTTCTTTTGCCACCATTTCTTTCTCTATCCTTTCTTTTTCTGCCTTTACCTTTTCCATCCTTTCTTTCTCTGCCTTTTCTTTCTCCATCCTTTCTTTTTCTGCTGTTTCTTTCTCTATCCTTTCTTTTTCTGCCTTTTCCTTTTCAATACTTTCTTTTTCTGCCTTTTCCTTTTCTATACTTTCTTTTTCCACCATTTCTTTCTCTATCCTTTCTTTTTCTGCCTTTTCCTTTTCTATCCTTTCTTTTTCTGCCTTTTCCTTTTCCATCCTTTCTTTTTCTGTCTTTTCTTTCTCCATCCTTTCTTTTTCTGCCTTTTCCTTTTCTATACTTTCTTTTTCTGCTATTTCTTTCTCTATCCTTTCTTTTTCTGCCTTTTCCATCCTTTCTTTTTCTGCCTTTTCTTTCTCCATCCTTCGTTTTTCTGCCTTTTCATTCTCTAACCTTTCTTTTTCTGCCTTTTCCTTCTCCATCCTTTCTTTTTCTGCCTTTTCATTTTCTTTCCTTTCTTTTTCTGCTATTTCTTTCTCCATCCTTTCTTTTTCTGCCTTTTCTTTCTCCATCCTTTCTTTTTCTGCCTTTTCTCTCTTGGTTCTCTCCTCCTCCCTCCTCCTCTCTCTCTGTCGCTCCTGCTCATCCTCCAGCATCTTCCTCTTGGCGGCCCAGGCCGCCTCCCTCTGCTCTGCCTCCTCGGCGAGGAGCGCCCTGATCTCGGCCAGTGCGATGCGAGCAATCCTCTTGGCCTCCATCTTCTCGTGGATCATCCTCAGCTCCGCCCTCAGAGCCGAGCGCAGATGCTCGCCTCGCATTGGAGGCTCTGAGGTTTGAGGTCAAAGGATTTTAATTTCACAGTCACAAAACAAAAAACCATCATCCTTCAGGGTAAGTGAAACATGCAGTCGCTGCTCTTAAAGTGCTGACTCACACCAAACAAGGGAGTGTTGAGGATGCAGCCAATCACAACACGGCAGATGCTTCTGTTCACCTCAAACAGGGGGTCAACTGTGTTGACTGGACACACACACACACACAAACTTTTGGTCAAAGGTCAAAACATTACACCACAAAAGAACTACAAGGCGACATTCGAAAAACAGCCGTGAACTCACACCAGAGACGTTAGCGAGCAAAGATGGAGCACTTCACGCCAAAGAGGAGCAAATCATCTGCTTCTCCTAACAGCAGAACCAAGAAGAACTTCGACCAATCGTGTTGTAGCAGTGAAGGTTGGCGACACTTTCGACTGATTTGCGAATGAAACTGTTATCATAACTTGCTTCTGTTTCAAAGTAAATCTGTCATACAAATAGTAGGTTTGAATTTTTCATCATAGACATGTTGCGACGTGGTTTGTGTGCCAAACACGTAGAGAGCGTGTTACTGGCTGGTGGCGTCACTAACTAACACTGGATACTTCTGAAATACGTTGATTTGTCCAACTTCTGGAACAAACCGTTTGTTTTGTATTATTTTTATCTATATAACATGATTAACTATATAAATAACTATATAATTTTTAAGTAAATAATTATTATTATCAGTTACCAGGCTCCTCTCCTGAGGAACCAGCTCCCAATGACAGTTCAGGAGGCGGACACTCACTCTCGAGGTATGAATATGACTTCATTATATTTCATTAACCTTGTTCTTTCTTTCCCTAGGATCTCTCTCTCTCTCTCTCTCTCTCTCTCTCTCTCTCTCTCTCTCTCTCTCTTCTTCTTCTGTTAAAAGGGAGTTTTTCTCTCCACTGATGCCTAGTGTTTGCTCATTGTGTGAATTGTTGGGTTTCTCTGCTCTGCATGATGTTGTCTATGTACAGTGCCTTGAGATAATGTATGTTATGATTTGGCGCTATACAAAGAAAATTTAATTGAATTGAATTAGGAAAAAACTAAACATAATAAAGTAAAATCAACGAGCCATAGGAAAAAACTTAAACCCATATTATTTGTTAACGTATGACAAATGCGTCCAAAGAGCAACAAGTGTATCAATCTTTAAGCTTTGATTGTCACTGTATGTGACTGTATCAGACTGAGTCTGCTCTCCAGGGACATCCAACAAGGATCTAGCCAAACACTGCCAAACTGTAGATCAGTTAAAAAGACTTAGCAATCGTAAAAATGTGGGTTAATCGCCAACAATTAGAAATGTCTAAAATCTCAATATTTAACAGAGGATTCTGGTCCAAGACTGGCATCACAAACCCTGCCACTGTTTTCAGTTCAGAGACTGTGTCAGACGGAGTCTGTGCTCAGGTCATGGAGGAAATACTGAAATTCTTTTTTTAATTAACTGACACTGAAAACAACTGCTTTACAAGTCACTAGTCACTTGTTTGTGTGTGTAAAACGAAGTCACCGCAGTTTCAAGCAGCAAGATACTTTTAGTAGTAGATACTTTTTTTGTAGTAGAAATGTAACCTAAACTGTGCCGAGCCGTGCCGAGTTGAGCTGGGACTACTAGTGGAAATGCGCCATTACATGTAAAACTTCAAACAATATTTCATTGACATGTGTTTTACAACTTCAGTGTATAAGTTATGGCTAGCCTGGGTTTCTGAATTCTTGACTTCGATGTCAGAGTTCAGGCATAAATGGAAACGCAGCAGAATGATGATGATAAAATGAAACGCTGATACTGATAAGTGCCAAAATCCTTGGTCGCCAATTGGTCATCCCCTAATCCAGATCAGGTTTAGTCCTGCAGTAGAACCCGAACATCAGGTCTTGGATCAACATGTCTCATAAAAATAAAGTTTAATAAGTCCTCAGAATTTGGAACGTTCAAGGTCATGTTTTTGTGTTTTTTTTATTTTTATTTTAAAACATAGGAACAGAGCGTTATCATCCACTGGTAAAAGCTAAAAATGGCTAACCCGAAATATGTTTGAATTCTCAACTGCGTCGAAAGGAACTCACTCCCAGTTTCCCAGTTCCGACGTCCAAATTCAGGTATAAATGGAACACAACAGAATGATGTTGCGATTGTTAAAATAAACGCTGATACCAATAATCGGCCAAATCCCTAAAATCAGCCTTGTGTATAATTAGTTGACACATAGTCCAGATCCAGCTTCAGGTCCGGGCTCCTCCTCCAGTGGAACCAGTCTACAACAGTCTGGTCCAGGTCCCTGCCTGGTTCTCATTGGTTGACAGAGGGACCAGGGAGCCTCATTACGGGCTGTGGCTCTGCCTCCCGTCTTCTCATTGGTTCTGGAGGTCCAGTGGGAGCCCTTTAACCTCATCATCATCATCAGAGGAGGAGGAGGTGGCCCCGCCCTCATTCTCCTCCCCCTCGCCTCTCTCTACAGGCAAGGACACTACATCATAGAGGAAGGTGAAGAAGCCAAAGATCCAATCAGAGCCCTCCTCAGCTAAAATATCGATAACGTCCTCGAGCGACTCGGTATTTGCGCTGCCGCCACCATCTTTGGTCAAGCCTGACGGAGGAGAGAGAGGGAGAGAGAGGGAGGAAGGGAGATAAGGAGAAAACAGAAAGGGTGCAGGAGAGACAGAAGGATGAAGGAAACAGGACACATCGAGGAAGGATGGAGGGAAGGAAGGAGAATAATCGCAACAAAAAGTGCAACAACGATGATGATGATGAGAGAGAGAGAGAGAGAGAGTCAGTGAATTAAAGTGACGAAACCACAGACATGAAAGAAGCCTCAACTTCCTGTCTCGCTTGCGTCAGGCGACGAAACCGACATTTTCAGTTTCACAAAGATCTAAAACCTCACAATCGAGTTCAGACTGACTTCCTCCACAGGCTCTGAAGCCCCGCCCACATTTGTGCCAAAGCACACAAACGTGAAAGAGCAACAAAAAAACAAGGTTTAGTACCAACACAGTGTTAATGTGGATGGACTCTGTGAGCGCCCCCTGCTGAGAATCAGCATATGACAGGCAAAACATATTCAAAATTAACCAAAAACAGATTTTCTCCTCCAGTGTTCAGTCTAATCTGGGGCCGTGCACTATTTTTATAATAATTTATAAATTTTTGTGTGTTCTTAAAAAGTTGAACATTTTCTGCTTTCTTTGCTACATAAAACAAATAAAATCCTTAAAACTTTATTAAAATAAAAACGGAGTCATTTTGTGTTGAACAAAAACAAGACAGTTGAGAGAGGGCTGTCAATTTTCCTCTATAATCCCATTCCTTATAATTTAAAAAAAAATTATAATGAATTATTCCATTTTAACTGAATATCATGTGGTTGTTCTGTCCACTGGGTCATGCATGCCGCCAGTGTCCCAATATAATAGCAAATGTCCATGGTGATGGTGAACACGACTCACGTTCTACTCTTTCGAGTTTGTTGAGAATTATATCTTTCAGCTCCCATTCCTCGTCTATGAAATGTGCGGTGACTGTCGCGTATGCTTCCGTGGCAACTCTGTCGCTGACGGTTGCGCGGCTAATAACTGTGCACCTTCGCTCAAGCTCTTGAAACGGGACCCCTGCGATTTTAATCAGTCCCATGTCTTTGCAAATAAAGAGTACAAGTTTGTCATAATAGTGTTCTGATGGGCAGCTGTAAACCCCGCGATGTGGAGGGACTCAAAAAAGACGTAATACGACACCACATTTTAACACTTGTATTTATAAAAAATACACATTCGAATAGTAATTACAGCATTCGATTATCATTGATTTTTTTGATATTCCAATTATATTCAATCGTCAGGTTTGATCCACATTTGTCAAATTTTCAAACATTTCAACTAAACGATGGAAATTTCTTATCTTACCATTTCAAAGACAATTTTATGATTTTTTCAGAGCTTCAAAAACTGTTTTGTGAAAGAAAACCAATGTGTTGTTGATTATTTCCTTATTCTGAGTTTTCACCAATTAAAACCGGTTTCTCAGATTTTTCATCTTATTAAATGTGAACATTTACTGGTTTTCAACTTCATATAACAAATACATTTCCCACACCAAAGTCCATAGAGAAAAGCAGAGATTTAAGCTTGCAGGGACACAGTAGCTGCTGGACTACTTCTGCCTTGTGTGGTCAATTTGTGTAACTGATTTAAACCTGAACAAAGGAATTTTAATGCCGAATCGATAAAATAAGACATTTGAACTTAGTGATGGAAGCAGCAGTGGATCAACAACTCTGCTGTGATGTTAAAATCACTGATTTTCTCAACGGGGTTTGGTGTGGGAGAGTGAGCGGTTTACAAATGTCAATTTCACATAATGTGTGAATGTTTTCAGTGTGTGAATATGACCATAAACCCATCAACAGGTGACGTCACTCACACATTCAGCCGTGGTTTAGTGTCACTGTTTAAACCTGAGCCACTGACATGTCTGTATACCACAAGTCTCATGCACACACAAGCAGCAAACTGAGCGTTCAAATCCACTCACCAAGCAGGACTTTAGCATCATCCATGTCAAAGTCTCCATCTCCGTCTGAGTCGTAGGCCTTCAGTTTACCTGTGGGACCAAAACAGAGTTAAAATAAAAATACATAAACAAAAACAGGAATGTGAAAAGTGGATGATAATTTACAAACTATGAAAATGAACGGAAACAGAGATCAAAATATAAGTTTGCAGCAAGACCAAATTAGTGTTACCTTGCAAAACCTCAGAAAAGTTTGTGTGAAACTCCTTCGCTCTGGCTGCATGCAGAGAGAAGAGGAGGAGGAGGAGGACAGAGAAGGTACAATCATCACCAGAGAGGAAAAAGCCTCACTTCCTTTCATCTCTTGTGTTCACAGACAGAGGAGAATAGTCTGTGGTTCATTTATCATCTTCACACACAGTTTCTCTTTATGTTTAAGGGAAGTCGATCAAGTTTCAGCTGCAAAAATACACAGTCAGTGTGTGTGTGTGTGTGTGTGTTTGTGTGTGTGTGTGTGTGTGTGTGTGAGATACAAAAAAGAAGAACAATCAGTTCTAGTTAATACGAGGCTAATTATGACTGCACCCATTTCCCTGAAATGTGATGTGCATTTGAGAAGCAGCAGCAAACAAAATGGCAGCAGTGGTGGACAGACTTTTCCTTGTATAAACTGAAGTTTGCAAACCACTCACTCTCCCACACCAAAGTCCATAGAGAAAATCAGTGATTTTAACATCACAGCACACAGGAGTTGTTGATCCACTGCTGCCTCCATCATAAGTTCAAATGTCTTATTTTGACAATTCGGCTTTACAAATTGTGAATTTGGATTTACCTCAGTGACACAAAGTGACCACACGAGGCAGCAGTAGTTACAAGCAGTAGTAGGAGTGGTTTACAAACAGTTTCTTGTTGGAAAAGTCTGTCTAACAGTGAGATAAATGTTCTTATACTGTAGATATTAAAGACTTTGACTTAAACTGACAGATTTGTCAACAGCAGGGGGCGCCAACACTGTGCTACTACCTCATACAAACACACTTCACAGGGTATCTGCAGGTTTCAGCAAGTCAAACTGAAGACTTTTTAAGACCTTTTTAATGCCACCTTGAATAAAATTCAAGACCGAAAACACTATAAATAAAGGCGATAGTTGGGGAATCATGCTGTATTATATATAATTGGCGTAGTTCCAAATGCTGCTCTCAGGTCAGTGCTAGTAGCAGCGCGGACCACTGTCTGCAAACAGAGGTGCAAAACTGGGATGGTCTGTTTGTGGCTCCTGGCGGTTGTGTGCTTATCGCACTTCACGTGACTCGACAGCCTTCACCCCCATGGTGCCGAGCTTGAGCTCAATTTGCACAGAATGCATCTGGCCTCGTTGGTTGGCAACAGACGTGAGCCAACTTGGAAAACAGACGTTGTCCAGCCAACTCTCAGTAAATTTGCACTTATCCATAGTTGCAGACTAGCTAGCAAGCATGCAAATAGCCTTTTATATGAGCAACTCTCTACATCTCCTTCTTTGTCCCGCGAGAAAAAGGAAAAAAATATTAAATATTAAATAGTCCTGACCCCAAAAAATATAAGACTTTCGAGCATATAACATTTCGAATTAATTTAAGACATTTTAAGGTCTTAATTTTAGATACATGATTTTAAGACTTTTCAAAGATGCGCACCCTGACTTCAGCATCAAAAAGACAGTAGAAGAATAGAAGATGGTGTCCACGATCCTGCACACGGAGCTGTACTCAAACTAAAATCACTATTGTTTTTGTTGTTGTTGAAGTCATCTTGTTTACTCACCGATGACGCCGTCATAGTCCACAATGTCAAAGTAGACCACAGCCATGGAGGTCCACACTCCTAGCAGAGACAGGACCACAAACCAGGTGACCATGGAGTGTTTGGAACCTCCTCCTCCTGCGTCTCCTCCTCCTCTTCCTCCACTGCTGCCTTCCGTCTTCTTTCCATTCTTACTTTCCACAGGTGGCACTTTGGCCTCTGAGGACAAACACACAATCATTTAAGTTACACGATGAGCTGCAAGGACAAAGTCAGTGAAGTTCGTAATCTAAGGTTAGGTCGTTTTGATCAGAGAGTTAACGACAAAAGAAACACAAAGCATATAATCTGATTTGGCTAGTTAAGGCGAGAGTATAACAATTAATATAACTGCCTGACAGTCATATTATATATTTTTTAATCTCAATGTTAACTTCATTTTTCAACAGTAAAGAGAGAACATGGCTGCCAGTAGATAATTTTAGAAGACTCTGCAAAGACAATCTGTGTCAGTCTACGATGTCTTAAGACGTTCATGTCTTTATCTCACTGTAAGACAGACTTTTCAAAAGTTTCTAAACCACTCATTCTCCCACACCAAAGTCCACATCAGTGGAAAAATCTGTGATTGTTCAGGGACACAGGAGCTGCTGGTCTACTGCTGCCTTGTGTGGTCAGTTTGTGGCACTGAGGTAAATCCAAATTTGTGATTATTAATGCTGAAATGTCAAAATAAGACATTTTAATTCAGTGATGGAGGCAGCAGTGGATGTTTAAATCACTGATTTTCTCTATGACGTGAACATGTTCTGAAGACATCGTAGACTTAAGCCAATGTAGATGATATAACAGGTGATTTTTGTTAAATTGTCTAAAATCAGTTTTTCCTTGTTTTCCTTGCTGGCGTCCATGTTTTCAGCGAACTATCCCTTGTAAATATTGCACATATTTGCTCAATTAAAATCAATAAAACACATTTAAAATGTTTCATGCAGAATCTCTGTCTCTGCAACAGCTGTGACCAAAACCTAAAAAGGTTTCAATATAAATGGAGAGAGGAAGAGGAAAAAGATAAGACCTGTCAGGAGCTGTAAAAAGGGCAGAGTGACCCAGAAATACAGCGAGGGACATAGATTAAACATGGGTCTAACACACAGAGAGAGAGAGAGAGAGGGAGGGAGAGAGAGGGAGAGAGGGAGAGCGAGAGAGAGAGCAGCTGCTGATCGTCCAGTTCTGTCTGTAGTCGATGACAGCAGCTGTAATACGTGGCAGTAATAAATCCATCAAAATTTCTTCCTTGGATCATAAACTACATCATCAGAAATGTTCATCCCATTCTTTGATTTACATGTTTAAGTAAAAGACAAATGCAACCGAAAAACAAAAATCTCTCATCATAACTTCATAAAACGTTAGAGCCAACTCTGAGTGAAAGGCTTTTATTGTGAAAATCAGCTGCAGGATGTAAAAGCTCAAATCAAAGCAGAAAAAAACAAAAGCACACACAGTAAACCAAAACCTGTTACAAGTAGATGCTAACCATGCTAATCCATGCCAAACCAGGCTCCTACCTGAGTCAGCAGATGTGACCTCCTCCTTCATCTCCTCCTCATTAAAAACCCCTGACCAACACAAACCAGGCCGAATGAGAACCAAGTCCAAACTGAACCCAACTGGGTCATTTACACCTCCACTCACTGTCATACCTGTCTGCTGAGCCACAGTCTCCTCCTCCTCCTCAGCACTGACCTCCTCTACCCGAGCTGAGGAGGGCGAGTAGAAGGAGGTGCCACAGCACTGATTGCGCTGCATGGACTGAGCGAGTCCAGAACCAAAAAACCCAGATATAGACAATTTCAAAACCAAGTCGGAAAAAAAAACTACAAGGAAAAACAGAAGTTGAATTAAAACAGAAGAGACAAAAATGGCATGAACTAAATCATCTAAACTGATCACGAATGGTTCAAATGGACAGAGAAAAGGCTGCTGCTGCTGCACTGATTGTGTCGAGCTGAAGTCTGAACCTGATCCACACTATTATTAGAGCTGACAAACCCAGGGACGAGTGTGTGTGTGTGTGTGTGTGTGTGTGTGTGTACAGATGCCAGAGAGGACAGAAGTACACCAAATAACCTTGATACTTTGTTTGTCCACACACACACACACAATCTCACCTCTCTCAAAATCTAAACTCCATAGAGAAAATCAGTGATTTTAACATCACAGCACACAGGAGTTGTTGATCCACTGCTGACTCCATCACTAAGTTCAAATGACTTCTTTTATGACTTCAGCATTTTTAAATATTCATTCAGGTTGACCTCAGTGACTCAAAGTGACCACACGAGGCAGCAGTAGACCAGCAGCTCCTTTGTCCCTGCGAGCTAAAATCACTGATTTTGAGTGAGTGGTTTACAAACTTCAGTTTCTGTTCTGAAGATAAAACAGACTTAAACTGACAGAGATTTTATTAGATGAGTTTTTTTTAAGTGCCTGGTTCACTTGAGAAAACCCCATTTTACTTCAGTGCACAGTGTGCATTCTGTGTTTGTTGTGCTGTTTTCCCTGTCCAAGAATGACAGATGCAAATTAGCTGCAAGCTAACTCTGGTGCACCTACTTTTAATCGCAAATAGTTCCAGTCAAAATAAACACATTTTCAGAGGAGGAGCTGAGCAAATCCATTTTCCTCCATTACTACAGCTCCACTGGGACTTTTTTCATTGTCCCTGACGACAACAAAGAGGAACAATGATACGTGCAGAGAAAGAACATTTGGAGACAATGGCTGATAAGAGTTTTTCAGTGACTAACACAAGCTACAGTTTGCATCACGTGAATAACTAGAGTGAATGCTGGCCTGCTTCCTGCATACACTGCAGGTAGGTCAGGGGAGACGTGCAGTTCCACATTTAAGAGTTGAGGTATATTCTGATGCATCATTTCCTGTCCTGAAAGGCAGCAACATCAAATTACATGGTTCACACGCCTTTCCGTGGTCAAATTCAAGCACTTTCAAGCACGGTTAAGGTTATTTGTCAGGCCTTTCCAGCACCTTGATGTTTAATGATGTCTAAAATCTGTTTTTCCTGACCCTGCAAAATTAATCGCCCCCTTGGGAACAAATAAAGACATGGATTGATTGATTTATTGATTGTATCCCACATCCATCTAACATGTCAGTGCCCCAAAGAAGCATTTCACACATCCTTAGCAAAAATAAAACCTGTACATTACCAATACCTGCCATAAATGTATGTTAACTTCTGTGAGTCAGTGATCTTCATTATATATAGATATATAGATATATCTATATATCTATATATAACTTTAAAGGCGTTTATCAGGTACATACTATGCATTAATGTCATTACAAGTTTTTATAATATTTTCTCTGACACTGGTTATCACTCGTTTATTATTCGTTTAAGATCAAAATGCCTGATTTATTTTAGTGTATGCGTTATGTGCGTTTAACACGTACACACTACACAGATATCACAGACGTGTTAATCACGAACGGTTATCTAAAATCTGAGTTGTTAGCTGCTGTGAGCAGGCTATCACTAGCGGTGTTAGCTTAGCAGGGCCACTTCCATTATATCACTGGGCAAGCGAGATGGTGATCGGTCACACGGAGCATCCATGAGTAAAAACTGTCATAATATTTTTGTTGGACAATGTAGTTCATCCACCTCCTGGATTTATGTACGACAACAGCTAGCAATGCTAGCTTATGTAGCCTTAAATATGAAATTGGACTCCGTTTGAAATTCTTCTAATTGTATATGATTTCATTAACTGGCAGGATAATCGCCTGAAAAGACACAAACTATGACATCATTAAGAACACACGCGTAACGCCTCTCAGGTCGGCATAAGTTGAATGTGTGAACTGATTTTAATTTTACGACAATTTGAGTTTGACTGCTGGTTGACACTGCTTTCAGGCACCCGGTTGTACACGCCGTTAAGGAGCAGGAGAAGACCATGGGAACGGAGCAGCAGATAAAGCTGCGTGTAACCGTTTCTCGGTTATCTATTGTGTTGTAATGTAAACCGTAAAGAAGAACACATTTTTAAATTATCCCACAACATGTTCGCTTTCATTTTGATTAGCATACACGTTTAACATCAGAGATAGACAACTTTAAATAGATTGATTTTAAACGGGATTTCGTACTGATGACACGAAAAGGCGCAGTAGACTGTTTACTTTACTGACCTTTTTTCTGGTGAATTTTCGGGGTCTTTCTTTGCGCCATTGCGTCGTAAATTACCCACAGCGGGTTTGTCAGTTGTGCAGGTACGAACTACGAGGCTAACGTTGCTGTAATGACGTGAAAAACTGAAACGAAGTGGACACTGCCGGCCTCTCTCCTGCCCGCACTCTCATTGAAGAAAACACAAGTCGAACACAAAATCACGTCCTCACTTGGAAACCAGCAAAGCCACAGTCCATAGTAACCGTGATTGACGTCGTATTCCACCAATCACAGCCGTACAAACAGTGAGTAGGCGTTCCCAAAGGCGGGCTCTTGGAGATTTTACCCAATCACGTTACGGCACAGCTTCCCGGTGTCGTCCCTCTCTTAGAAGAGGAGTGAAATAACGCAAGGCAGAGGAGGAAGAGGAGTTACATTTAACACATAACATATTTAACTTTATTTGTATCGCTCACGTTCGCAAACAGTGGATTTTTTATAATTATTTTAATGGCAAAGACGCGTTTTCTGTCACATGGAAAAAAGAGGACGGATGTTAACCATCACATACGAAGTCATAATATATTATTATTATTATTATGACGACTTAGTAATGTTATATTTACATTATTATGACTTAGTATCTCATTATTATCAATTAGTATCTCATTATTATGTCGTTTCGTCAGGCTTCTTTCTACTTCAGAAGCTGACAAGATGATGATGCAGAATGAGACTCTTTATTCTGTTAGTCAAGTGTCAATTCTGAACGCTGCAGATCGCCTGGGAGAGCTTCAGCCGAATTCCCCAGAAGCTCTGACCCTCCGTGAGCAAGACCCCACTTTTAAAGGTTACCTGCTCCTCCTCCTATACATCACGTTGTGCACTGCGGTCACGCCAGCCGTCTTTCGTTAGCCCGTGGCCGAGCCAGCCGCTCCAACATTTGCTCTTGAAATGTTGGAGCGGCTGGCTCGGCCACGGGCTTTTAGCTCAATAGCTTCCAGGTCATGTAACCTAATGACTTGAAATGTGTGCAGAAACATAGTTCTAGACTGCCTAGTCAGGACAAACCTTTTTTGATTCCATTTGAATACCTCCCATATTTTTTTAATACATTTTTTAATGCAAATATTAGCATTTTAGCTCAATAGCTTCCAGGTCATGTAACCTAATGATTTGAAATGTGTCCAGAAACATAGTACTAGACTGCCTAGTCAGGACACACCTTTTTCAAATCCATTTTAATACATCCCATATTTTTTTATCAATTTTTTAATGTAAATATTAGCATTTTAGCTCAATAGCTTCCAGGTCATGTGACTTAAAAACTCAAAATCAGTGCAGACACATAGTACTAGACTGCCTAGTCAGGACACACCTTTTTTTTTTATTCCATTTGAATACCTCCAATATTTTTTTTATAAAATTTTTAATGCAAATATCAGCATTTTAGCTCAATAGCTTCCAGGTCATGTAACCTAATGACTTGAAATGTGTGCAGAAACATAGTTCTAGACTGCCTAGTCAGGACAAACTTTTTTTGATTCCATTTGAATACCTCCCATATTTTTTTAATACATTTTTTAATGCAAATATTAGCATTTTAGCTCAATAGCTTCCAGGTCATGTAACCTAATGATTTGAAATGCGTCCAGAAACATAGTACTAGACTGCCTAGTCAGGACACACCTTTTTCAAATCCATTTTAATACATCCCATATTTTTTTAATCAATTTTTCAATGTAAATATTAGCATTTTAGCTCAATAGCTTCCAGGTCATGTGACTTAAAAACTCAAAATCAGTGCAGACACATAGTACTAGACTGCCTAGTCAGGACACACCTTTTTTTTTATTCCATTTTAATACCTCCCATATTATATATATATATATATTTTTTAGCTCAATAGCTTCCAGGTTATTTCAGCTGCTGACCCAAAATCAGTGCAGGATCACACTTGCTTCATGAGACACATTATTTCTTTCTTTAAAAAAAAAAAAAAAAAAATATATATATATATATATATATATATATATATATATATATATATTTTTTTTTCATACATTCAATACCCACGTTTTATATTGAAAACCGGAAGTTTCTATACGCTGCAGTAAGCAAGCCAACATGCTGACTTTCCCAGTTGTCGCAAAGTATTTGCCATAGTGTTGGCAGTAAGGGCGCACCTGAAATGTTGGAGCGGCTGGCTTGACCACGCGAAAACGAAAGACGGCTGGCGTGACCACAGTCCTTGTGCCCTTATTAGTCACTGACCTTCAGTCTTCCATAGGGACCAGATCACTGACCACACAAGGACAAATGCCTTACCTATGCATCCACTTTATGGTCAACCGAAGATCAAAAAAGGCAATGTTCAGGTACGGCCTGCAGGCTTCCGTCGTAAACTTAATTAGAAAAGCACTCTGAGATCGCAGACCTCCACCGAGGCAGCTCAGCCCCACACAAAATAGCAATAAAAATAGTGATAGTGTCTACAGATCACACCCAAAATTCATAATTACTTGTTCCTGGTCGCCACGCGGACATTTCCTGAAAATTTCATCCATATCTGTCCACGGCTTCTCGAGTTACTGTATGTTGCTAACAGACAAACAAACAAACAAACAAACAAACAAACAAACAAACTTCGACGAAAACATTATAAGGCATAGTGAACCTAGTTATAATGTGGACCCAGACTTATAGTCAACATATTGGCTGTGTTAATGTGTCTAAGACACTTCAATTATGACTTAGTATCTCATTATCATGACTTAGTATCTCAAAATTATTATGACCTAGCACATAGAGATAAATATCAAGTGCTGTCTGAAGTTGTAAAAATTTGTTAATTGTTAAATGTTATATTTGCAGAATATGGTCACGGCTAACAGTTGAGCTAATTTGTCAGAAAATTAACGAACATTACAGCGAAATTACGCCGGAATTTGCATTGCTGCCCAAAACGAAGAAAGTAGCATGTTTAGTGTGTTAAAACAAACAGCCAAATGTGTTGCAGTTATTTGCCACAGGCGAGAGTGACGGTTAAAAACTCATTTAAATCAGTTTTTCTTTGGAGCAGGAGGAATGAAGTGTGTGTGGCAGTCGCTCCTACAAACTGTCCCTTTTAAATTTGTAGGCTACTGTAAGCGTCAACTTCACACACAAAAAAACATGGCTCAGTTCTTCTTCACATGAGCGTAGAGGTCCTCGTGGTCTTCAGTGGACGTGGACACTTCTACCTGTGTCCTGCTGCTGTCCTCTGTCCTGCTGGACTGCTAATTTCTCCAATTAGAGAAGTTTTCTACATCTGTGTTTTCGTACGACTGTAGTTCGATCTCATTGCCCCCTGCTGGACTCTATGTGAAGCAGAGGTGAAAGTGTGAGGTGGAAGTACATGTCCCAGAAAAACACATAAAAGAATAACTTAAAAGACTCATTTTATGTTTTCTTACCGGAGTCTGTTGGACAGTTGGACTTGCCGACTTATAATGCCTGAAAGACGTGAAAATAGTTCAAATAAAAAGAACAATGAGATCGCTGGAAGAGGTTCGCAATCCCCACCAAACACAGATGACGACGACGCAAATGAGAACCACGAACCCAACGATTATATGACGATCAGGAACAGGGGTGGAGTGGGACAAAAATTTGGCCCTGGACTTTTTGGTCCAGACCGGCCCACTACAATCCGTGCACAGATATTGTGCCAATTCGCCCCGTTTATGTACATACAAACACACAAGCTCTTAATGACACCACCATACTAAACAATATCCCTTTATATTCTATATTTTGGGAGATGTCATTATAGGTAGAAAGGATCAAAAACTGTGAAAATAGCAGATCTACATGCTCAAAACACATCACATTGCAATATGTGAGTTGTAGGCTTGTAGATCTGTGTGGCATCCTTTGATGAAAATATGAAATATGGCTTAAGTGGTTAATAAAAGCAACTAATTAATTAATCACCGTTTCCTCATCAATTCGGAGGCGAACAATCTTTCTTGTGCTCTCCACTTCTCTTGCATCCAGCTGACAGCGTCCTTTTGTGAATGCAGGGATCTTTTCCTTGGCACACACAAGTCTCACACTGTCCTTTATGTCAAAGCCACGATCGGCCAACACCAAATCCCCAGGTAACAGTTTGTCCAAAATCTCACAGTTATCAGTTGAACACTCTCATCGACATCGGGATACTGCGATCCAAGCGAGCCGATGCCTCGTTGTTATCTCGGATACTTGGTCTCCGTGGTTGCTTCTCCAAGTAGTAAAGTTGCGCTGTTACACCCCACAATACAGCAACAGTTTACCATGGTTGAGATAGTAACGCCAAATTAATCAAATTAAGACACACGACTAAGAGGGAGTACGTCTATAAACAGTGCACATTGGTCCGAGTAGCAGTAAAGAATGCCTCCAACATGGCGGCCACGCCAAATAATGACGTCACGGCGCCCAAGCCCTATAACACGAGACCACACAAAAACTCACAGAGATCGTACTGACTTTGCGAGATAATGCAATCTTTGCGAGATAACGTTTTTTTTTTTCCATGTCCTTAACAGGCTTCCGTAATAGACAGTTAAGCAACCGTTCTGAACCATTTATTTTAATGAGTGTTTATCCACACCATTCTAGAAGGCACATACCTGCTTAACATGGTATCACTGCCTCCTTCACATGGTCAGTCTTCTTTAGCACTTATTTCAGCCTCCTCCTGCACCATAAAGGCAGTGGTCATGGGAGCCTCACTCACTTATCACTCTCTGTCTGACTCATATCAAGGACCCGTTGCTGAAGCTGCAGCCTCGGTGCTGCTCGCCCCGAGAACATACGTGGGTGGGACTTCTGGGGCTCTGTAGCCTCTCATAGGACCATTGGGCTAGGTATTTTTTAGACAGACAAGCCACTGGGCCAATCATCACCTCTGTGCTGTGTCTGCAGCTGAGCACTGTGGGCCGCCGAGCCGATGCATGTCTCTCGCCGGGCCGGGCCGGGAGAGTTACACTAGTTACCAAGGCAAGGCAGGGCATGGCAAAAAAAGTTAAATAAAAAAAACCAAAAAACGGCCGTCACCGGCCCATAAGTGACCAGCCCACCGGGAAAAGTCCCGGTACCCCAGATGGCCAATCCACCCCTGGATGGTGTGTGTATTTATTGTCAGTGTGGACTCCCAGGTATTTGTAGTCCTTGACCACATCCACATCAACCCCTTGAATGAAAAGAGGGGTCACTGGTGTCTTCGACCTCCTAAAGTCCACAATCAGTTCTTTGGTCTTCGTCACGTTAAGCTGCAGATGGTTCTGCATGCACCACGTGACGAAGGGGTCCACTGCAGCCCGGTTCTCCGTCACCTCATCCCCTTTAATGCATCCAACTACCGCAGAGCCATCAGAGAACTTCTGAAGATGGGAGGTCTAGAGTCACTGGTGTAGAGGGTGAAAAGGAAGGGGGAGAGGACAGTCCCTTGTGGGTCCCCGGTGTTGGTGACCAACCTGTCCGACACACACCACCTGCTCCTGATGAGCAATCAGGAAAGCTCTTAAGCCGGAGCCGCCAGTTGACCAGTGTCAGATCGTTGTTTCCCACCAGTCCTCGTCTCTTCGTTTTCTGCTCAACTGGAGGCACCGAGCTTTGCCAGCGTTTCCCGCTACTCCTGGGATCCTCTCCGCTCAACTCTGTCCTCGAGTGAGTTTGTTCCTTGTTGGAACTCATCCACGAACATTGACTCTCGCCGAGAAGTTCCTGTCCTTCCCCGGCGCAGCTGCATCGGCGTTTCTCCTCACTCACTTCCTGTTTCACTTACCATCACCTTAGCTGTTACGAGTCAAATAAATATAATTGTTGATCTTATTATCTGTCTTTCTGTATTATCGGGTCCAGCCTAACTCCTAGCCGCTTCACCTTAAGTGAAGCGTAAAGCCCAATTTGTACTCCTGGGTAAAGTGCTCTACGTAGGTTACGCAGAACCCTCTGCATCGATTGGAGAGCCTGTTGTAGAGCCTCTGCGTCGTCTCCGGCTGCACAAAATATTTTTTAAGTGTCCGTCACTCCGTCAAGGGACAACGGGGACGGCAAGAGCTGCGATTGGTCCTCAGGACAGGTCGAGATAAGTTGCTCTGTGCCGGCCACAGTGCGCATCGAGGGTCCACAGAGGCGGATCATTATCATACATATCATCACCATTATTATTATGCTATAATCAAAATTCAAAAGTCAATATCAATATATTTTTTTATCAACAACCTCTGCTGCTGCTTGTATAAATGACTGTGTAGTTCTATAGACCTGTCATCACTGACTAACTGTCCTGGAAAAACTTATAACTTGACACAGTTGTATATCTGCTCCTGGTCTCCTTCTTCTGTCTCTACCTCATCTCCCTCTCTGTCCCCCTCCTCTCCTCTGTCCCCCATTTTTCCTTTCACCCCAATCGGTCGAGGCAGATGGCTGCACATCTTTGAGTCTGGTTCTGTCAGAGATTTCTTCTTCTGTTAAAAGGTTTTTTTTTATTGTTGGGTTTCTCTGCTCTGCATGATGTTGTCTATGTACAGTGCCTTGAGATAATGTTTGTTATGATTTGGCGCTTTACAAATACAATTGAATTGAATGAATGAGTATTTTTTGTAATTGCTCACCTTTACGACCTCGGCTGTTTCTAATCATCACAACATCTGCACAAATATATCACAATAAAAACGTTTTAATCAACTAAGAACATCGGTCATGCAATCATTCAATACCAATCAGAATTAAAATAATATTGAACCACATGTGATCACTGTAATATTTTAATGGAGGTTACTTAAACAAAGGTAACATATATCTATCATCTATCTATCCATCTATCATCTATCCATCTATCCAAAAAAGACATTTCAATAAAAATAAAAGCACATTTCACATGAATTGCATGAAACTAAGTTATGACTAACATGGCTCAGTTCACTTGAGCATAGATGTGCTCGTGGTCGTTAGTGGACGTGGACACATTGACCTGCGCATACACTGTGTCGTGCAGTTGGCCCCTGTCCTGTGGTGTAGGCGAGGAGGACGCCTCATTTCTCTAGGCGAAGTAAATCTCTCCGTAATGTATGTTTTCTCTGTCTGACTGTGGTTCAACGTGATCGCCACCTGCTGGATGCTGTTTAAAACAAAAGACGTGAGGTGGACGCGCTTGTCCACAAACCCAGAGAAATAAACGTACAACTCGTTTAACGTTTTCTCACCCGAGTCTGTGGGACAGGTGGACATTTAGACTTCAAATAACTGAAACACAGAAGTTTGAGTTAAAATAAATAGAACAGTGAAATCGCAAGAAATGGTTAGCAATGGATAGTAATAGTTAGCAATACTCACCAAACAATGATGACGACAATGCAAAAAAGGACCACAAACCCAGCGATTCCTCCGATGATCGGTTCCCACAGTCGAGATTTTTCTGACAGGGAAACAAAACGTTGGGTTACTCACGTAACCCCGGTTCTCTGATAACCGAGTGAGGTATCTCACTATGGGAAACGCCCTCTGGCGTGACCGATCATGGAAGCTCCAATGACACCACGTCTGTCATATGACAGACCAATCATCTCGAGATGCACGGGCCAGCTCGCCCCCCTTATAAGCGCACCTGTGCGCTGTACCCACCATTCTCAAGCGTATTTCTTCCACCCCACCTATGCAAGTAGGGCAGTGTTGTGAGATACCTCACTCGGTTATCAGAGAACCGGGGTTACGTGAGTAACCCAACGTTCTCTTTCAAACCTCCCTCGGTATCTCACTATGGGAGATATAGCCCACTCCCGGATTTGCATGCTCCGAAGCCCACAAAGCCGCGACCCACAGTGGGTCGACACCCTAAACCCTCCCAGGGGCTAGCACGCAATTAACCCGAACCCACACTCAGGACTGAATGAGCCAGAGAAGTCTTGGTCACATCCAGCCTGTAAAACCGAATGAACGTGTGTGGGGATGCCCAGCTGGCAGCGGCACAAATATCCCTCACTGATACGCCCCTGAACAGGGCCCAGGAGGTGGCCATACCTCTGGTGGAGTGGGCTCGAAGCCTCTCAGGGGGCTGCAACCCACGACTCTCGTACGCCAAGATTATAGCCTCCACAACCCAGTGTGACAGGCGCTGGCGCGTCAGGGCCCTACCCCTGTGAGAAGGAGCCCAGGACACGAAAAGCTGGTCGCTCTTCCTAAATTCCTTGGTCCTGTCCACATAGATGCGTAAAGCTCTCACAGGGGCTTTACGCGGCTCAAGTGCATTGAGCCGCTCTTCATCTCCTCCTGTAAACGGCGGTGGGTGAAAAGCGAGCAGCTCAAGTGTGGAACAGCTGTAGGCAGAATCCCTAACCTTAGGCACAAACGCCGGGTTAGGATGCAGCATCACCCTCCTATAATCCGCGGAGAACTGCAGACATGAGGTGTGCACAGACAAAGCATGTAATTCACTTATCCGTCTAGCTGAGGTCAAAGCCAGCAGCAGGATAGTCTTAAGGGAAAGTACCTTTAAATCAGCAAATTGTAACGGCTCGAATGGGAACCCTGAGAGCGCCTCCAGAACCGTGGGTAAATCCCATGACGGGACCAGAGGTTTATTCACGGGCCGCAGTCGACGCGCACCTTTCATAAACCTCCTAATTAGAGGATGCTGCCCGATAGGCGCACCTCCAAAACCCACATGACAAGCTGAAACAGCAGCCAAATAGACCTTAATGGTGGAAAAAGCTTTATCACCGTCGATTAAGTCCTGCAAGAAGCATAACACATCCGGGACAGAGCACTGAAACGGAATAATATCCTTAGCCTCACACCACCGCACAAACACGCTCCATTTATTATCATATAATGATCGCGTGGATGGCGCCCTCGCGCATTGAATAGTCTCAATCACCCTACAAGGGAGACCAGACTCGTGTAAATTCACCCTCTCACGTGCCAAGCCCAGAGAGCCAGCCTTTCGGGATGTGGATGAAAAATCTGCCCGCGCGCTTGTGACACCAGGTCCGCGCGTAACGGCAGCGGCCATGGCTGACCGTGGACAAGCTGCATCAGGTCCGCCATCCACGCTCTGCTGGGCCAGTAAGGAGCTATCAGGATTAGTGATAGCTGCTGTTCCCTCACTCTGATCAGAATCGGAGTGATGAGGCCGAGCGGGGGAAACGCGTAAAGCAGCCCGTTTGGCCACGGGTGCGCCAGTGAGTCCGCACCCAGCGGTGCGTTCCGGTCTCTTAACGAGAAGAACAGAGGGCACTGTGCGTTTTCGTGCGATGCGAAGAGATCTACGGACGCTCGGCCGAACCTCTCCCACACCCGGTGAAGCACCTCGGGGTTCAGTCTCCACTCTCCGTACAGGGGATTCCCCCTGGAGAGTAAATCCGCCCCGCTGTTCAGTACACCCGGCACATGCGCCGCGCGTAACGATAGCAGGTGCTCGCTGCTCCATAATATCAGACTCTGAGCCAGCCTGTGTAACCTCACAGAGCGCGTGCCTCCCTGCCTGTTTATGTAAGCCACGGCTGTCGTGTTGTCTGCTCTGATCAACACATGACACCTTCCTAGGAGAGGCAGAAAATGTTTGAGCGCCAGGAAAACAGCCAACAGCTCCAGGTAGTTTATATGCGCCTGGTGAAGCGTCGGGGGCCAGGTCCCGTTCACTGACCTGCCCTCGAAAACCGCTCCCCACCCCGTTAACGAGGCATCCGTTGTAACTGTCTTCCTCATCACCACGGCTCCCAGTGGGACGCCGGTAGTGAATATCCCTGGGTCTCTCCAGTAACGGAGAGCCAGGAGGCATTCCGGGGAAACCCTCACCATACGTCTGAGGTGACGTCGTGCGTCCAGATGTAGGGAGGATACCCAGCGCTGGAAATCCCTCATTTTCAGCAGCCCGTGCGGAACCACAGAAATTGACGACGCCATCAGCCCTGACAGCCGGAGACAGTCCCGTAAAGACACTGAATTTCCCCGTTGAAATAGAGCCAGGTGACGGCGAAAATTCTCCGCCCGAACCCGAGACAGAAAGACCCGAAACGAAACAGAGTTTATTTCGAGACCCAAATACTCGATATTCTGAGTGGGAGACAAAACACTCTTTGCGTGGTTTATACTGAAGCCTAAGCTGTGCAGCCTGGCTATCAGTCTCTGCGTATCTCTCTTCGCCTCCTCCCTGCTGGGAGCACAAAGGAGAAAATCGTCCAGATATGCAAACACTCTGAGGCCCGACGCTCGCATCGGGTTTAGGGCTGCTTCCACACATTTGCTGAAGACCCTCGGGGCTAATGAGAGCCCGAAAGGCAGGGTCTGATACTCGTAGGCTGCGCCTTTGAAAGCAAACCTGAGATATTTCCTGTGTGCTGGATATATGCTTATATGAAAATAAGCGTCCTGCAGATCCACAGAAGTGAACCAGTCGCCTGGTCGGATGGATCGGAACAGAACATTGTGTGTGAGCATTTTGAATTTGTATTTCCGGAGGTGTAAATTGAGGCAACGCAGATCTAGGATCGGACATAATGAACCTCCTTTCTTTGGGATGAGGAAATAACGGGAATAAAAACCCTGATTTCTCTCCCCCTCCGGTACTGTTCGAATCGCTCCTCGGCTTAATAGAGAAGATATTTCTCTCTCTAAAGCCTCCGCGGCTTCCCCCGTAGCTTCTGTCGGTAGCACCCCGTTGAAGCGAGGTGGCTTCATTGCAAATTGCAGCCTGTAACCCTTAACAACGGTTGTAAACACCCAGGGGTTGACTGCGCATGCGCTCCGCGTTGGTGAGACGCCGGCTGCTCAGATGACCGCGGCTGGGGCTCCTTATAACCGCTGCTGCGTCCTCTCGCCGCAGCCGCAAACCCATGACGTGGTGGCGGTGCGGTGCGAGGAGTGACCTTGCATGGAAGGCAGAGATCGAAGGCTTCTCCCTGCTTCTTCCTTAGGTCACTGGTTTGTTGCATGGCCGTAACAGCCTCACCAAACAAGCCCTTAGCCCTGGACGGGTCGAAAGGAGCGTCAATAATAACCTGTTTGTCCTGATCCGGCAGGCTGGAGAGGTTTAGCCAAAGTGCTCTCTCTCCTGCCACCGCAAGCCCCATGACGCGGCCGCTGCCTTGGACAGCACCTCTGGAAACCCGGAGAGTGAGATCTGTCACGACACATATCTCCTCCCAAATCTTCGGGCTTGGTGAGCCCTTGTCCAGGAGGAGACCCATCTCCTGAAAAAGCTCAGCCTGATAGGCCATCAGCAGAGTGACAACGTTTAAGTTTTTCACTGACTGGGCTGCTGACTTGTACACTTTCTGGTACATGGAGGCGGCGAAGCGCTCCGTCTTGCCCGGGAGGGCGGGGCCCGCCGCGGAGAGCGCGGAGCGATGGTTAGGGTGGAGGTGGGATGCCACCGCCTGCTCCACTGCTGGGGGGTCCCCAAGACCCCACTCCTCGTTGTTAACGACCTCCAGGCCAGAGAAACCCTTAACGGAAACTCTGTGGCGGAAAGGTTTATCCCAAAACCGCTTCATCTCCCTCATGCATGCTGGAACGGCAGGCATGACCTGATTCGTCGGTGTACGGCGAGAAGGCAGAATTTTCCCGTCATAAAGGTCCCTTTCCTCACCCTTGTCATCCGGTGACGCGGGCCAGTCGATACCCAGCCGGGATGCTGCCCGCTTACACACCTCATGCAGGTCGATCTCCGAAGGCGCAGGGGTGGGTTGGATTTCCCCGCTGACGGAGCTGGCGGGGCGGGATGTCTGGGCTGGAGGGAGGATGGCGTCCTCGTCATCATCCTCGTTCTCTTCGTTAAGAAGGTCCAGATTATCATCCTCCTCCACACACTCTCCTCCGTACTCGTCTTCCGAGTCGAGGAGCTGGTCGAACAGCGGTGGGAAGTCCTCCACCGGGAGGTTATCCCAGCTTGCGCTAGCTTTAGCCGGCTTCAGCTTAACCGCAGTATCGGAGAGACAGGGGTCGGCTTTAGAAGCGGCTGAAACTCTGAGGCGCCGCTGTAGGATCCTTGCTGGCATGTCGCTGCAGTGCTGGCAGCATTCGGAGTCCACGAGTGATGCTTGCGCATGCTGGACTCCCATACAAGCAATACAGAGAGGATGTGGATCTCTCCCTGAAATTGTAAAACCGCAAGAGGCCGGGCACTGGCGGGACTCGACGTCCTTCACCTTGCCGCTAGCCGTTGTCCCCTTAGAGGAAGCGGTAGTCATGATGACTAACCTCGACGGTCAGTTGCAGAAACACCACAAGCTAAACCCTGACGGCTAACGTTGCAGTAATACACACGGCTTTCGCAACGAAAACAGCGATAATAAAAAAACGATGAGCAATCCTGAATATAAAATATTCACGCTCGGTGACTACCTTTACGGCGCGTCTGAAGAGCAGTTAAATGAATATTCCGAAAACAGGAAAGCTGAGGATCTCGGTGATCTTCACGTGGAAGAAAGCGAGAATGGCGGGTACAGCGCACAGGTGCGCTTATAAGGGGGGCGAGCTGGCCCGTGCATCTCGAGATGATTGGTCTGTCATATGACAGACATGGTGTCATTGGAGCTTCCATGATCGGTCACGCCAGAGGGCGTTTCCCATAGTGAGATACCGAGGGAGGTTTGAAAGAGAACCAGAACGAGACACAGGGTGATTCAAAGAAGTCACAGTTTAACAATAAAAACGTAGTTTAACGTGGTTGTGTAACATAAGAACAGAAACAACATGATAAACAATGACAAACTGTAAAATGTCGAGCTATCAAAAATGTCTGGACCTAATTTTCCTGGAGTTGATTTGTTAAACAGCTTCAGCCAAAGGAAACGAGGAAACAGCAAAAGATCTTAACATCAGTGTTTACCTGTGAGCTGGATCTCTGCTGACCTGTGCTGACCAACAGCGTTAAATGCCTCGCAGAAATAAACGTCTCCCTCTGTGAATGTGATGCTGAGATCAGCTCCTTCAGCCAACTTCATGTCTCTGTCGAGGTTCCTCTTGAACCAGGAGAATGTGACAGAAGGTTTGGCTCTGCAGGAGCAGGTCATGTTCACCTGGTGACCTTCTGACCCACTGATGGACGCCACCGTGTCCCTGGGTGCATCTGGAGAAGACGTGAGAGTGAAGTAAGAGAGGAGGAGCATCGGACTGCTGAATCAAACTGAGATCATCTTAATCAAAACACTGCTGCGAGTCGTATCCGCCTCCCACTCCACCCCTCCCTTCCAGAGTCAAGGTTGCCAGAGCAGACATGTAACTCCGTCAGGAACGAGCGAGGAGCGAGCGTTTTATCATAAATGAGTGGCTCTAAGACACACAATTCTGTTCTCTGGGTAAAGATCAAGATGTATAATACTTTATGGTAACATTAGCTGTTGACTAGGGATGGATATATCAAATAGAATAACTTTATGCATGATATTTGACAGAACTGTCCTTCATTTTCACCTCCCCTTTTACAATGTTATATAGCAGGGCTGCCAACTTTGGAGAAAACCTTAGAGTGAGACGTCGTGGCAAATTACCACCACACACCCAATATATTTATTTATGGTAATATTTTATGAATCACAAGCTTATTAATGCTTTATACAATAATAAGGTAAATAATATGGACACTGTCCGGAATCAATCCTACAACCTTCCCGACACAAGTCCATCTATTTAACACTCTCTAACTAGGCTACCGCTATTATTTTCTCTTTACATGTCAGAAGAAGACGATGAGGTAAGACTAAAAGACGCATCTCTGTGTCTGAACTGCCGCTGCAGCCTGCGCCGAGCAGAACCAGCCACAGCCGCTGACAGAACAGAACTGCCGGTGGTCGGTGCTGTGGGGGTTGTGTCTCCGGGCAGACACAACCCCCGCAGCACCAAAGCGGCCGGGAGCGGCTGCCATACTGTTAGGTGCGTGGCAGCCATACTGTTCGGTGCGTGGCAGCCCCAAAACCGTTCGAACAGCTCAAAACACAGAACTCGACAGTCGAGCTATGATGCTAACTTAGTTAGCTGAGCTGAACTTACCTGTCTAGGAGAAGAACCCATTCTGCATCCGTTTTGAAATTCCTCTCAGCTTTAAACTCTCTCCACCGTTCAAAAGCATGTCCTATATAGACCCTCAGTTTTCAGATGCAGAGATCATGTTAGTCGTGTTCAGGGTCAATGTACAGCGAAGTTACGGGCACTTCCTGTTTCATGATGAACAATCAAAATTTGCCCAAATTCCGATTGGTTGCTGTGGTTACGCCCCTTTTTAAGCTGCTAGACTTTTTGACACATTTTTGTCCTTGATGCGTCTCATGTAAATTGACCCAGATATTGTTTTGGTGTGATTCATGCGCTGAGAAAAGTTTGTTCTTTTACAGAAACATGCAAATTGCAGAGACGGCCACAAAATTCAAAATAGCTGACTTCCTGTTGAGTTTAGGCTGTGGTGCCCAGAGTCATTTTTGGATGTCTTAGGCTATGACATGTACTTCCACCAAGTTTGGTGAATTATGATGTAACTTAGTATCAGCTATGTCATACTGGGTTTCCATGTTAGGAGGCGCTACTGAGCCATTTTGCGCAATAAGTTTCCCTTATTTTCCATTTTTTGTACACTTTCACTGCTGTTTGTGTTTCTCACAAATGAATAAAATTCTTACGAATTTTACAAAAAAATGCCATTAAATTGTGTTTTTAGAAGTGATTTTAAGCCCACAAGCCCGATCTCTACTTCCGCACACGGTGTGTGTTGGGTGTGCATGGACATCGTATGCGCTAACTGTATAAGCCCCGCTCACCAAGCAGAAAAAAACGTTTCGTCAACAAAAGTCGTCAAGGATCGTCATCCGAACCTTGACCTGGCGACCCTTGAACCGCCTGACACCCCAACTCCTCTGCCCGACGGACCTTTCAGCTGATGAGCCGCTCGAACCAGACATGTCCGAGGGAGCTTAATTACATGTTTAACACCTGGATTTGTTTCATTGATTAATAAATCTGTCATCTGCATTACAACGGAAGTGACAATCTTCCCTAAATGAAGCATGTATAGGGTAAATTGTATAGGTCCCAGCACTGAGCCCTGTGGAATTCCATAATTGACTTTTGTTTGAAATTATTTTAGTTATATGTTATAATATAACATATAACAAAAATAATTATATATATATTATATTATATCTCCGACTGCTTCATACGCTTACAGTATACACTGAGGACACCGTTATATTTATATATATTTATTAACATGTAAGTTTTACTGTCAAATGTGATTTCACATCACAGACTCTCCTCCAAGCCCCACCCTTGAAATACCACATGACTTGAAGGAGGCGGAGTCTGCAACTCTTACCTGCTCAGCTCCCACCCCTTGTCCTGGCTCCACCCCGCGACTCACCTGGAATCTCCTACAGGACCCTCATAATGAGTTGGAGAAAAATCCAGATGGAACCTATAAGAGGAGAATCAAACACACCTTTATTTTGTCAGACAGAGACGACAGACGCAGCGTCAGCTGTTCTGCTACGTATCCTGTGAGTGAAGGACAACAGAAGACAGTGGAGAAGATTGTGTCTCTCAGTGTTTCATGATTTTGAGTGTAGTCACCGTTTGTTACATAATGCACCTTTAATTATTAGGAGTATAATAAGATGACTGTAAACATCACAAACTCTCACCTGTAACAGTGATGTAAACAGAATTACAAATATCTGTTGCGTTGAATGACTTGCTCTCAATCCTGAAGAAGTATATGCCAGCCTGGTTTGTCTTTATGTTGTAAAACACTGTTGTACAGTTTTGTTCCTTCAGGTTTCCTGTTATTTCACCGCTGTAGGTGTTATTTTCATTGGTGCTGTTGAAGATCACGTTATTGGGATATATGGCAAAGTTGGGGCCATTTTTAATCCACACCCCGAATACTTCCTCTCTGCCGTCTAACGTGGTCTCAGGTTTGAAGCTGCAGGGAATCCACACACATGATCCTGTCAGTGCTTGTATCTTCTCTGGTGCAGTGATTAAGAGGCTGGATTTCTGACAAACACCTGCAACACCTGAAGAAACAACATGGAGGAGACATTCAGAGATACTGTCTGTCACCTGTCACTCACAGCTCTGCTCTTTTATTAGTGTCTGTAATTCAAGGGTGCGCTCTGCAAACTTTTTGATGCAGGTACACACTTTTGTAAATATGACTTGTGCATTATATATATTTTTATCATATATATATTTTATAAATGAATGTTATAATGTCAGCAACACCAAAAGACCTGGAAGACCACGGAAAACCACTGTGGTGGACGGCAGAAGAATTCTTTCCCTGGTGATGAAAAAAATCCTTCACAACAGTTGGCCAGATCAAAACACTCTCCAGGAGGTAAATATATGTGTTTCAAAGTCAACAATCAAAAGAAGACTTCACCAGAGTGAATACAGAGACAAGATGTAAACCATTGGTGAGCCTCAAAAACAGGAAGACAAGATTAGAATTTGCCAAACAACACCAAAAAATCTGTTACAATTCTGGAAGAACATCCTCTGAACAGATGACACCAAGATCAACTTGTACCACAGTGATGGGAAGAGAAGAGTGTGGAGAAGGAAAGGAACTGCTCATGATCCACAACATACCACCTCATCAGTGAAGCATGGTGGTGGTAGTGTCATGGTGTGGGCATGTATGGCTGCCAATGGAACTGGTTCCCTTGTATTAATTGATGATGTAACTGCTGACAAAAGCAGCAGGATGAATTCTGAAGTGTTTCCAGTAATATTATCTGCTCATATTCAGCCAAATGCTTCAGAACTCATTGGACGGCGCTTCACAGTGCAGATGGACAATGACCCAAAGCAAACTGCAAAAGCAACCAAAGAGTTTTTTAAGGCAAATAAGTGGAATATTATGCAATGGAGAAGTCAATCACCTGATCTGAAGCTGATTGAGCATGCATTTCACTTGCTGAAGAACAAACTGAAGGGAAAATGCCCCAAGAACAAGCAGGAACTGAAGACCGTTACAGCAGAGGTCTGACAGAGCATCATCAGAGATGAAACCCAGTGTCTGGTGATGTCTTTGCCTTCAGACTTCAGGCTGAAATTGACTGCAAAGGATTTGCAACCAAGTATTAAAAATTAAAGTTTGTGTTTAGTTTGTCCCATTACTTTTGGTCCCCTAAAAAGTGGGAGGCACATATAGAAAGTGTTGTAATTCCTACACTGTTCACTTGATTTGGATTTAAATACAATACAAAAGTCAGCAATTAAAGCACATCTTTTACAAATCCATTGTAGTTGTGTATAGAGCCATAATAAAGAGAATTGTGTTGATGTCCCAATATTTATGGAGTGTATCAGCATATACACATATACATACTATCTGCACATATAAACCCGCAGACATGAATATACTTACCTCTACATATGTACGCTGTTTGTAAATATAACTTAATAGAACATGATGTCAATCATAAACACATTCAGACCACAGCAACACTGAAACTAAACAGCCACAATTAACTAAATCTACCTTCTAGCTACATAGGGAAACTTTCATTTGTGTGAGACTACTTTTATGAAATTATTTTTTATTTATATAAATAAACAAACACAAACACCCCTGTAAAGGTAGCTGAGGGGACGCTGTGGAGTGGAAGTGGGTTGGGCCAAGAAAAGTCTGAGTCAGAGTGAAAATATGGACAATACATTTTATTTTCAGGCTTGAAGGGGGAAAAATCAGGCATTAAGTGTGGGAGCCGACATCGACTTGGGATCAGTCAATATACATACGGTTCATATGTTTAAAACAGAAACAGCAGGAGTGAGTCGATATATTTAATACAATGGAAATATACTTTTAATCTCATAAATCTGCGACTTTATTTTCTCGTATAATTTCCACTTTTAATCTCGAAAAACTTTTTTCTCGAAATATTACCCCCCTCCCGTCGTAAAAAGATGCCAAATCATGGCAGAATAATCCTCCAGTCTGGTCATACTTCTTCTACTTCAGTTTGTTTTGCAGGCCCTCTGATTGCGTTCATGTACAGGTCACTTCTGGGTCACAACTTGCATTTATCAAAATTGGATTAACTGGTACACTGATTTTGGGGTTTTAACATTTTTTAGGATTCAGAAGAGCCAGGGGGTAGCCTCCCGATCATGGAACAGCTTACCATTAACAGTTTATCCACTGAGATGACTGCCCGGGATCCTTCCTCAATGAATTTCTTCCTGATCGGGAACAGGATCCTAGAACGCTGAAGAGTCTCTCCGGGGAACTGATCGTTCATGTTGAAGTTGGTGCCATTCAGCTCTCTGCCTCGGCTTTTAAGGAGCTCCTTCTGCTTGAAATGTTCGAATTTAGCGATGATGGGCCTCGGTCTGCGGTCATCCTGTTTCTACCTTCCCAGCCGGTGAACACGGTGAAAGCTGATGTTTCTGACAGTATCCTCTGATAGTTTGAGCTGTTTTTGAATCAAGTTTTTCATTGTGTGCTCTGGGTCTTCTCCTGCCTGCTCTAAATAATTAAATTGTCCCTCATACTCCGCGCCAGAAGATCGATAATTGAATCTTTAATGTTTTCAATATCAGCCAACAGACGCGACATTCCTTCGGGTAGATCTTTAACAGTTTCCCGGAGGAATCCTTTTTTCCATGGTCAGCGTCTTGACTGCTGAAATCCACAGACTCTCGCGGGGCCTGAAACTATTTGTGGATCATGTTCACCAGAGAGAGCTGGGAGTCGAGGCTGGACAACTTTTTTATCAATTGATTCCAGCATATCTTCAGTTTTACCTCTGGGCGAGAGGACTCCTGGAGAGTTCTCTGGTCAGCTCCGTTTAGAAGACGGAGTCAGGGTGTTTGTTTTGCCCAAGCACAAGTAACACTCATCAATGATACTATCTAGATCAGTGCTTCTCAATTATTTTCTGTTGTGCACCCCTTAGGATGAAGAAAACTTTTCACAAATGTATTATTCATAATAATAATAATAATAATAATAATAATAATAATAATAATAGTAAATTAGAATAATGAAAGCAATAAAAAAACAAAAAAAACAATCTACTTGCACATATATGTTAGTTATGGAGGTCTACTTACATACATTAACTTGTTTTTATGGTCAAAAACCTCCTAGTTGCTGTAAACCAGCCGATAGAAATCTGTCTTTTCTCTTTCTCTCGTCAGCCGCGATATTTCAGACATAATTCTCACCCCCAGAAGACAGAGTGTGTTGTGATTGGCCAGCCAGCGTAGAACCTTCCCAACTGTCTTGTGATTGGCCAGTACCCGGAAGTGACATATTCAGCACACCCGCTCTCAGAAGCGCAGCTCCCTCCTCTGGAACGGTGGATGCACTGCTACTCATTATCAAAACATTGTTTTAACAATGTTTAAAAATAGCTTCTTCACGACTCCCCGCCGCAGTCCCTTTTATGACTTTGACCCAGAGTCAGACCCAGAGTCAGAAGACACTGTCGCTCGTGAAAAACCTCCACAATGGACGTTATTCTTCTTCTGCGGTTCAATGTACGCAACCGGATGTGCCCGGACTAGTGCCCGGAGCAGGAGGATCTGCTGTTCAGGAGAACCGCTGTTTACGTAACCGGACCGGGTTTTTTCAGAGATCTCGCTGAGCCCGAGATTACAATAAACACAGCGTTCTCAGCAATGGCTGAACTGTTCGTTTCGAAACTTCAGGGCTTCATAAACAAGGTAATGACGCAGATACACACATAAAAAAACAGCGTTAATTGGAACTTACGGTCTAGGTCCGCATTAAAACAAAATACTCTTCTTTTTCAAAAAAACCAAACAGTGCCATACTCCCTCAGCCAATCTTTTGCAACTTCAGTGCAACATTTATCATACAGGACTGCAACTCTGCTGAAATGTTTAGGTGATGGCAACAGGTAACACTTGTCCATAGAGCTGAAACGATTAATCGATGAATCGATGATTAATCAATTACTAAATTAATCGGCAACTATTTTGATAATCGATAATCGGTTTGAAGCTTTTTTCATTATTAAAACAAGATTTCTGACTGTTTTAGCTTCTTAAATATGAATATTTTCTTAGTTTCTTTGCTCCACATAACAAAGAAATCATTCAAGCTGAATCATTCCACTTGTTTGTGGACAAAACAAGACGTTCAAGAACATCGTCATTTCCAGGTTTGACGAACACCGATCAACGTTTTGTAACATTTTATGACATTTTATGGACCAACCGATTCATCGATTAATCGAGAAAATAATCGACAGATTAATCGATCACAAAAATAATCGTTAGTTGCAGCTCTACTTGTCCAAAGTCTTATTGAATCCTGGGTTGCTTACGGTACTGATACTTACATGTCCATCACTACCATAAATGTCACAGCCTCAGCTATCTCTTGACGTCTGCTGGACGTGGTGGGATATGGGGCATTATAAAGAGTGTCCTTAATAGAGGACTGTGTTGCGGTGGCGCTGACTGACAACTTATAGACCACTTTATGACTGAACTTTAAGTGACTGAATAAGTTTGTCGTGTTGCCTTGAGGAGCAGACACGACAGCATGAGAAACAATTTCCTTTTGCTCGACGTCCGTCAAATTAAGCTCAACCAAAGGCTGCCTTTCTGCCATGTTTTCAATCGCTCGCTCCTCATATTATTGATCCACACACGTCACACTGTTGCTGCAGCTGCACGTAACACGGTGCATTCACTGTATTTTTCATAGGAATTTACATACGCGGCACATTAATCGTTTTTTTTAATGTTTTTATGATCGTGAGAAGCCAAAATCAAAATCGTGATTAAAATTCAATTAATCTTCCAGCGCTACACTTCTCACTTCATTATCTTGTCACTAAATTGAAAACTAAAACTTATAGTCAGAGAGTCCATTTAACATTGGAAGACTTTAATATACTGTATATATATATTTTAATGGAGCTGACTTTATGGTCCATGACGATCACATTGACATTCTGGCTGAAATGATCAGATTTACTATCCGTATGAGTATCAGTGATTCTTTCAAAATCTTTGAGATGATTTGACAGTTTCTCAAAGCTTTTTTTCAGACAAAATGTCATCATTAAGCAAACAAATCAGACAGAGGCATTTACTCGTTAACCTGAGTAAGGAATTGAGACTGGAACACAGATATTTAAATTGGCTCACCTGAAACAAACAGGATACTTAGGAACACGCCAACTGTCTCCATATTCACACACTCAAACTTCACCACAGCATGAAGCTGAGAAACAAGCGTTCACTGACTCTTTGAAAGCTACTTCCTCAGTTTGAGAGTGGAAGAGAGGAAATTTGCCTCACTTGCAGCTGCTGGTTTGATGACCATATGTGTGTGTTTAGACACAGACAAGAGTCATAGCAGCAACGTGGATGAAAAAACCTAGTGTCTTTTCTCACCTAAAGACTTCATTACAGATTTAGTTTAACTGTGTTAAATCACTTTAAACAGAGAGCTGCATAGACACAGGTCATTGTGAGGGAGGAAACCCTGGAAGTATTTTAGGTATAAACTTTAAAGAGATAGTTCCCCTTTTTTTGAAGTGTGGTTGTATTAGGTAAAGACTTAGAGCTGACTGTGCTGTGAAGACATGGCTGAGAGACACAAGATTAGCAAGATTTTAGCCACTTAACAAAAAGACTTAGTTCATGAAATCAACGTCAGTTTAAAGCAGGGGTCTCAAACTCAAAAATTTAAAAATGCGGATGCGAAGCTTTTGAAAATTTGAGGTAAAAATGGGGCACTCTGAGGCTTTTTGAAAGACCATTATGGTGACTTATGGTGAAGGGCAAGTAACTCAAAAAAAAAAAAAAAAAAAAAAAATGCCCATTCTGTAACATTGTTTTTTAATCGAATTGTGTTGCTATGGCTGGGACTGTGTGTACTTACAAAACTTAAGTCAAGGCATTGCAATTATAGAAGGTGCCAGTCATCTGGTGCGGGCCTTTTTTTTCCTCCACACCCCCCCTGCTGACTCTGCTCTTCTCTCTCCTGCATTGTGTGTCGCTCCAAGCAGCTCTGGTATCCAACGCAGAATGGATAATTTCTCTATGCGCAGTTTTATCCCCAAATCCATATATGACACATTCGAGTACAGTCGCGATGAAATACAGGAGATCCGAGTAGATCTTAGTAAACCGTGTTGACAGATTCTCAAGAGCACACTTTTCATTGTTTTCACTCCGGTCTCAATCTAGAAGACGCTTTAGTGCTGTAAATAAGGGAATAACAGATGCATCAGATGAGCTGATCAAAGAGAGAGAAGAGAGTTCTGTCGTGGAGAGTTCATAATCTGCGCTGCAGCCAAGTTTCGCTTTTGCGCAAAGAGACTTTCCAGCATTTAATAGGTGATGTTCCACAGTGTCCTCACATCTTGTTGGAACAGGCGTGTACTGGCCGCAGTTTTTGCGTGCGTCATCACAACATCGTTTCGGTGTTTACGGGGGAAACGGGAGGGAAAATAGAGCGTCTGTAGGGCGTCCTGCGCTTGACGCCTGTCTTCGTCACATTACAGCAATCCCACAGTCAGTCTTATCCTTGAACTTCCCACTAACGGTCCATTGACTCCGCGGTTTTATCCTGGTTGCAGCGAGTGTTGAACGATATCTTCTCCCTGGCACCTGCGGGTGGAGAGACTGCAGCTCTGCGGGTGTGGCGGGCCAGCACAGCCGCCGAGGATGCGCGGACGCACGTTTAAGCGAAAACAGAATCACACAACAGCTGAGACGTTGTGATATAGATGTGTGTGTGTATGTGTGTGTGTGTGTAACTGCTGTTTTGAATTAGCAGCTGCTACAGTCTGCAGCTTTATTTCTCTCCCTCTTGCGCCGCTCTTCCTTATCGTCACTGCGGCCTGCACTTACATTAAACTTTTATATCAAGTGGGGGGCCACAAAATATCGGACCGCGTGTCTGAGACTACTGGTTTAAAGCCTTAAAGCCTTAAGGTAAAATAATTACCTTTCTTGTATTTTTACACTTTTCTTTTAATAATCTTAAATTGCTCCTAATTTGCTCCTATGCCTAGCGTATGGCACTAAAATGTAATATAAATCCATCAGGTTTTGAAACTCATCATTATTTAATTATGATAAAAGTATGACCAATTAAAATATTCGGACCGAATAAAATAATTGGCCTAGCTTCCTGTCTGTCTTCTGTCGCCGCCTCGACTCTGTCATCTGGCACCTCGCTGATCGCTGTCACAGCTTGTGAGTCGCGTTCACCGATAACAATACTGGAGGCGGATGATCTCCACTGTGGAGACCAGACCCCTAAAGGGAGAAGCAGAAAGAAGAATCTAGTTTTTGGCATTCAAATAAGAAGTCCATGTCTCTTTTCTTCTTGAAGTCAAAGCCTACACACACATACATTTGATCTTTTCTGCACATCAAAAAAGCTCTGGAAAGAATGTGCTAAAAGCCCATGACAGATGGACCGTATCACTGAAAGACAAACTGTGATTGGCCACATGACAGGCTGTGAGGTGCAAAACTGTCCCTCACAGGAAAAAACTATTCTGTTCAGGGTTGTTGAACCCAGCACAAACCTTCTACGAATAGACCTTTATCATATCACAATGGGTTTCCTGGAAGTAGCCATCGAAGATCGCCAAAGCAGTGTATCATTACCTCTGGTTATTGCTCCGCTGCAGTACACCTACCTGTATGCTGAGGGGGCAACCGAATCCCAAAACATCAGCACACGATTCAGAGTAATTTGAAATCAAAGGCAAGTCAAAATGATTTTATCCTTTCATGTGCCAGTGACGTCATAAAACCAACCCTTGCTGCTGACGTCTCTGTTGCTTCATGATATCATTATAACTTAGTCAAAAAATTAAAAGGTGTACCTTACCATTACAATTCTAAGTTACTGAGCTTATACAAAAGATCCAGGACATATATTTGAGTCTAGAATCAATAAGACTCAATGGAGATAAAGAACACGACAGCTGAAACTGTTCTACCGCACGTCGAAACCTTCTCAAAAGGTTTGACTGCGGAGCAGTGGGGGTTGTTGTCAGAGGGTAAACCTGACAATGATACCAGACTCAGGATGGCAGACATGCTGGTCAAAGTCCTTTACTGCTTCATGGAAACCGTGTCAAACTCTTTGAAACGGGATGCTTCAATGAAGAATGTGCGGAACATTGTGGAGGACTCGATTGCCCGCAGTTTTGCCGAAGCTCTGGGTGTCGAAACAGTCCAAGGTCCGAGTGCTGAAGCTCTTACGGATTTGATTACAAAAGAAGTTGTTACCCAAGCTAGCAGTAAGAAACCTGTGCAGCCCAAACCGACCAATTCAATGATTCGTTTAGTCTGCCGAATGTTGAAGAAGTTTGCTGCCAAGATGTGCTGCTGCACAAAGAAACAACGTCGACACAGCAGTGTCCAGACCTCGTCCTACCACATCCAGGCTAAAAGGAATATAGATAGAGAGACATCAATGACACAGTCCGTCCAGTCTGTCCTCAGCGTCAAGATGAATCTCATCATTGAGCCCATTGTGGAGGATGTTGAAAAAGTTGAGTACAACCAGCTGCAGGAGCAGTTTTCTCGGGAGACTCAAACTGCAGCAGAGGACATTGCTCAGTCTTTTACTGAGTACATCAGCTCCAAAGATACTGAATCTGTCCATTCAAGCCCCAAGTCTCAACAGCAGGAGGGAGTGAGGGCAAAGATCTGTAACTTTCTTGCAAGGATGTTTGCCAAAGCCTCGATTTGTCGAATCTTTTCACAAGTAAAGACAAAGTACCACAGCGAGGCCAACGTCTCAGACGATGATGCAGTCAATTCATTGATGGTTGATGTTGAACCTGTGCTACAGACTGGTGGAGACCCGCTTGGTTTGATTCACAGACTTCAGAATATGACACGCGACGACATGCTCGAAATGACAAGAGAACTAAGTGATCTTCTGTACAGCCACTTCACTGGAGAACCTGTTCCAGAAGCACTCAAAGAAGTCCCACCAGGCGCAACAGGGCCTGAAATTGAACCATCTGCCAGCATTTATGCAGATATACGGCACAGAGTGATCTGCTTCCTGTCGCTGATGAGCTGGTGGCTGGAAAACCAGGTTTCCCGCTACAGTGACAAGGTTCTCACGTTAATGGAGAATGAGAGGTCGACACAAGCTGAGCAGGATGCACAGCGGGAAGCAACAGCTGCTGCAGAAGCTTTGCAGGATGAAGCAGACCGGAGAGAAGTTAGCAGGACTTGTCTCAGATTTGTCATCACATCACTTATCAGGAAAGTCAGGAAGGCAGTTAAAGGGGACAGGTCCTTTTTCACAGACTTGGAATGCACCATTCAACGTCTGGTAGATGAAACCTGGGCTCAACTTGAAGGCACCGATGTAAACATCATCCCTATAACTGTTGAGAACCTAGACAAGGTCATCTTCAGGGACCTCCGCAAGAAATGGGACACCTCTTGGAGGGTCCTGGTTTCCATGGAACGAGGCGACCCGGAGCTTCTGCAATGTGTCGCAACCTCTTGTAAAACTCACCTGATGAAACCTCGCAGTTCTACCTGCTACTGAAGGCAGATCAGAGTAAGAATAGGAAGACATTATGTGAATGTTGATGGTTAATTCAGGTTCTCCAGTTTGCACAGTCAGCGATTTCTGAACTGGCGGCTGGTGGGAATGTCCTCAACCAGTCAAAAGGTTTTTATTTATAAATTGTTGAAATTGGCTTAAAAAACGTAGGAGGACCAAAAAACAATGGCTCATAATAAAATAATAACAATAAAGAAAACAGCAACACTGCAGATGGAAATGCTGACCTAGCACTATGAACATGAACTAGTTGATTTGCAAGTGTATGAACTGAACTTTGAACTAGTTCTTCTCGAGCGTGAACTGGCACAAAATGGTGACACAATCCCGTGATCCAATGCAAAAAATCGCTATACCCTCGGTGTGAACGTACCATGTGAAAGGCGCAAAGGAAAGTCATCCAAACGTGACGTCATCTTCACCCAAGATATTCTTGTGACCAACCAGTAACAGGCAATTTTGTTATTTATTTAATATATCAAAAGTGTACAATTAAAACATTAATATACTGGGTTATTTTCAAACATTATACAAGATGAAATTTTTGTGCTAAATCACATCCTTAATGAACAATAACATGTCTATTTGCAGAGGTCAGTGCGACACACTGAAAGCAGCGTCTGCCATTTCCAACTGTGTGAAGAGTGACCGGTCCAAAGATGAACCTCCATAACTCACTGCTGAACCTGGACCTTCAAACATGAAGTAAGAGACTGTTTCTGATCAAAGGCCTGGGATGTGACCAAAACCTGAACCACATCTATGACTAAGAAATGTCACAGAATGACATATGGGTCAGTTACAGTTGTATAGTTACCATAGAGAGTGCACTTCTCAGTTGTCAACTCGTGTATGGAACGTGTCTATGCTGAAACAGTGCAGTGTGAAAATAAGTTTACATTCAGCGTCTGTCTTCATACGTCATTAGATTCTGAAATGTCCATGTGACTTCATGTAACGCAGGTAGTTTGTAAAAATAGAGACGGATGCTGTATGATATTAAACAGGCAATAACTTTAATGTATCTCGTGGTGCCAGGTGTATTATTTTGTCACTGAAGCTTGTTCCTGTGCCTCAGTGCAACAGAAGTTTCTTGAGGTTTGTTTCTTTGAACTAAAATTTTTTTTTAACAAAAGGCTTGCCCAACACAATCTACGATAGCTTGAGTGTCTATCTTAAAAATAACCCTGAAGCACTTCGGATGCAAACTGCCTTGAAACACCAAATAAGATGACGTCACATTCACTGCACAGATAAATAGTCATCCTTTCATGTGCCAGTGACCTCATCAATTCAGTCTCACTAATTCAGGAATGCACAGTTGGAAATTACAAGTGTAACTCAAGAAGGAACTGCGGAGAAACACAAATCAAGAATCAACCAGGAGACTTACAATAAGGACGCAATGGAGGCACCGAAATTGACAGTCGCCTCAGTCAGTCCGCACGTCAAAGCCTTTTCAAGAGGTTTGTCTGCGGAGCAATGGAGTTTGTTAGCGGAGGGTAAACCTGACAATGACACCAGACTCAGGATGGCAGACATGCTGGTCAAAGTCCTTTACTGTATCATGGAAACCGTGTCAAACACTTTGAAACACAATGCTTCTGTGAAGAATGTGCGCAAGATCGTGGAGGAGACGATCTTCCACAGTTTTGCTGATGCTCTGGGCGTTGAGTCAGTCCAAGGTCCGAGTTCTGAAGCTCTGACGGATTTGATTACAAAAGAGGTTGTTACTCAAGCCAGCAGTAAGAGACCTGTGCAGCCCAAACCGACCAATTCAATGATTCGTTTAGTCTGCAGAATGTTGAAGAAGTTTGCTGCCAAGATGTGCTGTTGCACAAAGAAACAACGTCGACACAGCAGTGTCCAGACCTCGTCCTACCACATCCAGGCTAAAAGGAATATAGATAGAGAGACATCAATGACACAGTCCGTCCAGTCTGTCCTCAGCGTCAAGATGAATCTCATCATTGAGCCTATTGTGGAGGATGTTGAAAAAGTCGAGTACAACCAGCTGCAGGAGCAGTTTTCTCGGGAGACTCAAACTGCAGCAGAGGACATTGCTCAGTCTTTTACTGAGTACATCAGCTCCAAAGATACTGAATCTGTCCATTCAAGCCCCAAGTCTCAACAGCAGGAGGGAGTGAGGGCAAAGATCTGTAACTTTTTTGCAAGGATGTTCACCAAAGCCTCGATTTGTCGAATCTTTTCACAAGTAAAGACAAAGTACCACAGCGAGGCCAACGTCTCAGACGATGATGCAGTCAATTCATTGATGGTTGATGTTGAACCTGTGCTGCAGACCGGTGGAGACCCGCTTGGTTTGATTCACAGACTTCAGAATCTGTCACGTGATGACATGCTTGAATTGACCGGCGACCTCAGTGATCTTCTGTACAGCCATGTCACTGGAGATCGTGTTTTAGAATCAGTCAGAGAAGGTTCACTTGGCACAGAAGAATCTGACCTTCATCCATCTGCTACCATTTATAACGACATACGGAACAGAGTTGTCTGCTTCCTGTCGCTGACGGGCTGGTGGCTGGAGAACCAGGTTTCTCGCTACAGTGACAAGGTGCTCACGTTAATGGAGAATGAGACAACAGCTCAGATTCCAGAGGTCACAGAGCCACAGCCACAGCAGGAGGATCCAACAGCTGCTGCTGAAGCAGAACATAGACGAGTTAGCAAGACTTGTCTCAGATTTGTCATCACAACACTCATCAGGAAAGTCAGAAAGGCAGTTAATGGGGACAGGTCCTTTTTCACAGACTTGGAATCCACCATTCAACGTATGGTAGATGAAACTTGGGCTCAACTTGAAGGCACCGATGTAAACATCATCTCAAGAAACGCTGAGAACCTTGTCAAGGTCATCTTCAGGGACCTCCGCAGGAAATGGGGCTCCTCCTGGAGGGTCTTGTTTGCCATGGAACAAGGGGACCTGGAGCTTCTGCAATGCATTGCAACCTCTTGTAAAACTCACCTGATGAAACCTCGCAGTTCCATCTGTTGCTGAAGGCCTATCAGAGTAAGGATAGGATACCTGACACATACTTTAGTTTTCTGCCACATTTGTTTATTGATATTTAATCGAGGTGTTTCAACTGATTCCAGATTAGGTTTTATTCAGACTGCGATTACAGACTGTAAAACCTAATATTTAAAATTATTTTGAATAGGTAAACCAGATGTTTTCAAGACATTGATAAATAAATCCAATGATCATTTTATGAATGTGTTATGTAATCAATTATAAGTAAATGGCTAGAAAATGTGGCATAAAATATGTCTCCTGTGACCCATCTATGGAGTTGTGGCTAAGGAAACACCCAAGCCCAACAGTTCAGTCAGAAAAAGCAAAGGTCCTTTCATTGGCAAGAATCTGATGGGGACGCTATGTGAGACTCGGCAGAAGCAGCTTGTTTAGTGATACATCAGTAGCATTTCCACCGATATCTCTTGCATTTCTCCTCCAAAGTCACCGGCCAAAATTTGAATTCCGTCAAGTGAACCATTGGACAGTAATGCGATTAACAGACAGATGTTTGAATTATTAGAGATTACTTCTTAATGAAGTTAATTCAAAAATGAAGCATGTCTTCAAATTACTTGCTACCTATACCTTGACTGAACTTAGTTAATTTAGGTTTTAGCAAATACAGTTCATTTTGTACATTCGTCAACCATTTTCTTTTTTCAGTGCAAGTCATTTATATTACTATAAATATGTGCATGTGATGAATGCTGTGTGATATTAAAGAGCAAATAAACTACTTTTACGTACCTAGCGATACCAGGTTTATTGTCATTTTGTCATTGTTGGTGGTCATTGGTTGGTTTTGCAACTTCACAAACGGCTTGACTATCAGAATCTAGGCTGGCTTGCATGTACGATAACGTAAGAATATTCTTACGCTTTTCTGATTCTGATTCTCGATGCTTCACCTCACTGCTTGATATACGTTTACAACAGCACACATGGTTAAAGAAACGCGCCAAAGTCCGTACAGAAAATCTGTGTTTTTAGCTTGCAGGGAAAGAGGAGCTGCACGGCTACTGCTGCCCCGTGTGGTCACTTTGTGTAACAGGGATAAATATGAGATGCCAACCGTCTTAAAAACATAACGAAGATAAGCAAGGATTCAAAGCAGCACTAAACGGTTCCTCACACCCACAGTGCATGTTGGGTCGTGGAGCTACCACAATGACCATTGTGTGGCACTAGACAGGCCACCAATAATTTGTTATGTCTGACAATAGCAAATGTAGGCCAGTGGTTCTCAACCTTTTTGAGTCGCGACCCCAAATTTAACATGCACGGCTGTCCGCGACCCTGCCCCCCTGCCATCCACACACACACACCGGTGTGAACACATGATGGGTATGATGGATAAAGCACTGTCCGCGGTGCTGAAACAACGCCGGATCAATACACCGTTGGCTACGTCGCATTTACATATCAGACAAGCACTTACGATCACACTTCAGCTATTCGTTTTTATTTAGAAACACTTTTGGATTTTTTGAAAAACATACAGCAGCATCAAGAGGGTAACTTTTCAAGCGAGTAATAGACCGACAATTGTCGCTACATCCCATCGTATTGCTGGTAGTTGAGCCGGTTTAAATGTAAACAAATAACGCAAACTTTCTTTTTCTTTTTAATGAAATGAAACGATACAAAGGGAGAGTTGACTGTCGAGGTTTAGTGTCAAATTTTGTCTAGTTTTTTTTGCGGGGGTGGAACCAGTGTACTTTTTCGGCCCAACCGCTCGTCGTCATTCTAACGTCTGATCGGACGCTACATTAATTTTGATTTAAAAAAAAAAAAAAATGATTTGGCGACCCCCAGAAATCATCCCCAAGGTTGAGAATGGCTGATGTAGGCCACACCCTGATAACTTCATGTGAATGAAACACGGTTTGTTGCTGAAGGTGAACTTCCTGTTGGCAGTTGGTGGCACAATGGATGGCTTTGAGGGGTTATCATTGTGGTCCAACTAGCCCTTAAAAGAAGATGAAGAAGAATAGAGACTGGATGGAGGCCTGATACGTGCTATTCCTGCAAGCAAACATTTGGCCAGTAAGGTCTGTCTTGGTGGAAGCCTGCTGTGTAGCTAGTGGGAACACAAATTGATCACCCAAAATCACAATTTATGCAAGTGTAACACACGTCTCAACGATCGGAATACAGGTTGTCTGTTGTTTGGGTGTATGTAAATCTGTAAATGAAATGTGCAATGAGAGCCGTGATGGCCCAGCAGCTAAGGAGAAGGCCAAGGCAGTAAGCTAGATTGTCTCTAGAACAGGCCTGTTCAGGTGATCAAGCCAATAAGTTCAGTACTTTTTGGGACTGAACTTCACCATTTAGTTCCCTCTGCAATAGGTTGCTGCCTAGAGGGTGGTGTTTACTGTGATGTTACTGTACAGTCCTGTCGACTGGAGTCAAGGTGAGTGGAGGCCTAGGTCATTGAAATGCACATTGGTTCCTGGAGGAACCATTTAAGAGAAAAAGAACAATCTATTTTGGCAGGTTCACCTCAGCAGCTGTATCATGCCGGTCACGCTATCAGGACACCACCCACTTTACCTGAGTCTTCATGCCTGGTTTCTTCACAGACATGCCCTGGCACGTTCACTCAGATGCAGAAATTCTGAGTCTCTGCAGATAATTGGCTGTTGGGGCAAACCCAATGAATATCTTTAGTTTAGGTGCACAGGTTCAGGGTCAGGTATAGTGAGGGATCCTCGTCGTGAAATGTGAGGAGGTGTTTTAGTTGCACATATGTGTTGACCTTTCCACAATCAACAGAGAGTATGGATTTCAAGTGACACATGCTCTTGTTCGATTATTGGAAGGTTCAGTAAATATAATCCTATCTCTAATCTGTAGGTTTATAGATGGGATTGCACTGCCAAGACTGTGTGAGAGATCGAGATAATACGTTTCCCCCTCCTTGGGGTTAGAGAGAAAGCTCCAACACTGTTGCTGGAATCTTCTCCCCCCCCCCCCCTTTCAGATGTGGAAAACAGCTTATGGCTCAAGAGGAAAGATAGCTGATGAACAAACAATTACAGAACAGATAATTCAGGGCCAGGAATAGGCTCTGAGCCAGAAGCATGGATCAGTGAGAAGCGTCTGGTTTCTTGGCAGCCACCATTTTGTTACTTGCAACTTGACCAAACTGCTCACTGGATCAAAGGCTAAGGTAGGGTTACCTGAGCTAAGATCAATGTGACATGTTTGGCAGTCACAAGCAGAGAAGCCAATGACGAGGTCCTCACTGATGTGCAATGAATCTGTGCGGAAAGCACAGACTCAAAGAGTGCAAGGTGAGTACATCCCCCTTACGACCACGGAGATGTTTAAGTCATGCACGTTGCCATGGGGAATGGGTTCCCCTGGAAAAGAAAGAAGAAGAAAGGGTTGAAGTGCTAGTAACTGTGGTTGAGAGGAGGCCCTAGTGTCTTCAACGTCTCTTCTCACTGACAAAGTCCAGCTTTGTGGTTGAGTGAGGCGGAGTTTAGCCTAGTCTACAACAGTGTCCAGGCTTCTCCAGCAGACATTGGGCTTTACTTCGCATGTCTGGCAAGGAAGCCACACACACTGTTGGATCCAGGCCTCTACTTCTGTTGTAGCAACTTCAGGTTTCTGCTGTTTGCCATACTTCCCTTGGTCTTCTGGTTTGGGCTGAGCATTTGGTAAATGTTACAGCCGTTGGCATAGCCCACAATAAAACAAACACAGACAAACAATAAACACACAATGACGTTATAGGGAAGCGAGGTGAGAGGCTTTCACCTGCTGCATGTCCTTTTAGGCAAACGGCTAAGGTGGGGGAGAATAAATATCTAGCCAAGCGGGTGCGTTCCTAGAACGGCTGGCGGTTGTGCATGCATACGGCGTGCAGCTCGCAGGGGCACAGCAGTAAAAGAGAGAGAGATAGAGCAGGCGCTTTGATTGTCAATAATCAAATATTTTTTTTACTAGTTTTGTTGGTGAGTTCAGTTTGTTATATGAACATTTAATTATTCCTGGTCCTCTGTGACATATTAGGAGGATTTTGTGGCCAGTTGCTCTAAATTTATTACATAATGCACCTTTAAACTTAACAATGTATCTGGTGTTTTGTACATGTACAGTTGTGACAAAGTTGGTATATTTGAGCCTCACACGGGGCACCATTATGTTGTGATTCAATTGTAATTGGTCAGAAAATATTAATGCAAATTATTAATTATTTTTAATAATTTTGTTATTAATTTTCTTAAAAACCCTTGCACGGGGCACCATTATGTTGTGGTTCAACAATAGTGGCAATAATTTGATTGATAAAAATAAAAGTAATAAACATTAATTAATTTGTTTAATAATTAATTAAGTTTAGATCGGGGCACCGATCTTGAAGACAATCAATCTATGCCTTTCAAAATCAGTCTAAATAATCACTGTTATTGACTATATCAAAGATATCCCAACTGAACAGTAATGAAGGTATGAATCCGAGCACTGACCCTCGCAACCACCGTTTGTCACAACATTCATGTACAAAAGACACAGACCGTTCCTTTAAAGGTGAAGTAAGTAGTTTATAGTGCCATCTAGAGGAGAGGCTGAAATTTACAACAAAAAACTGCTGCTCTGCTCACCCCCTCCCTTCCCTGAGCGCTACCGTAGCCGCAGCTGGTCAAATGTCGTCCTCGTTGTCTTTCTCCGTGTCAGCAGATGAGGTTCGTGAGGTGAGGGAGAGGGCGAGCTACCACAGGCGTAGCAGACGAAGCGGAGAGAGTGGAGGCGGGACTTCCGCTACATGTAAAGTGACGCTTGATTTGTTCTCTCGCGTTTGTCCTTACAGGCTCCGGTAGAAACATGGCGTCTCGCTGCTAACAGTGGCTATGCAACCGCGGCCCGCGACCATGTTATTTTACATGACTTTTGAAACACTACGAAAATGAACTATTATAACTATTATACAGCGACTAGACAATGCAGGAGCACATAATATGTATGAAAAAGTGGATTTTGGATTATATATACCCATAAATACTACACATTGTCCCTTTAAGTGAACAAAAGTAACAATTTATTAAATCAAATAACAAGAATCAATTAAACAATTTGATTCATCAACATTAAGTATCCAAGGTTAATTGAATGATCTAAGTCAATGAACATTAAAGCGGAACTAGACCGGAAGTTCCTATTATCGCTGTTTTTTTTGGTGTGTATCTGCGTCATTACCTTGTTTAAAATCCCGTAATAGTTACGTAAGCAGCGGTTCTCCTGAACAACTAATCGTCCTGCTCCGGGCGGTAGTCCGGGCACATCCGGTTACGTACATTGAACCGCAGAAGAAGAATAACGTCCGTTGTTCAAGATTCAAGATTCAAGATTCAAGATGCTTTATTTATCCCGAGGGAAATTATTGTGCAACAATTGGGAGGTAAAAGTGTAGATGTACAAGAGTTAAAAGAAACATTAAATAAAATAAAATAAAATAAAAATAATAATAAAAATAAAATAAAATAAAATAAAATAAAAGGTGTTTCACGAGCAACAGTGTCTTCTGACTCTGGGTCTGACTCCGGTTTAAAGTCATAAAAGGGACTGCGGCGGGGAGTCGTGACGAAGCTATTTTTAAACACTGTTAAAACAATGTTTTGATAATGAGGAGCAGTGAGAACGGATGTGCTGGATAGTACTGGCCAATCACAAGACTCTGTCTTCTGGGGATGAAAGTTCACTCTGAAATCTTGCAGCAGAAAAACACTGTCAGTAAAGAGGATTTCTATCGGCTATTTTACAGCAACTAGGAGGTTTTTGACCATAAAAACAAGTTAATATATGTAAGTAGACCTCCATAACTAACATTTATGTGCAACAGGACTATAGCCCTCCCCCTTCCCCCTACCCCTTTGTCGGAGTTCCCCTTGGCCCTCAAAACAGAGTTGAGGGAGCGAGGGGTACGAACGTTCCCCTAAGAAATGAGACACACCTCCATTACGTCATCACGTCGTCCCGACATGACGCTCGCAGACTTCTACATCAACAAGCCGATGCGATGCTTGTTGATGTAACAATCCAAAAATGCCGTCATCACAAGTAATGTCTGTTGCCTGGGCTATTTTTCAGTTTTTACGACTGTCAGCTGCTAACCAACGACATCGGCGGCGACGATGTGAGAAGTGTTCACACACACAGTTACAGCGACTGCACCCCCGCTGCATTACCATAGCCACACACACACACACACACACACACACACACACACACACACACACACACACACACACACACACACACACACACACACACACACACACGGTGCAGAGGGAGAAAGCTGCTCGCAGACAGAGCGGAGGAGAGCGGGGACAGAATCTCCTGTTCTGTCCTGAAGACGTAACTGTGCACTCCGGCACAATTTGTTAATGTTAAAAAAATAGCGATAGCAGCTAGCTAACCACTTACGAAAGGAACGCCGGGATAGCATCGGCTACGACTAGCTAGTAATTAAAAACAAATTTGACTAGTGATTCAGAAACACCGTTGACAATTGAAGAAGACCGCAATACAATGATTACACATGACTGTCGTGATTAAAATACTGAAAATACATTTGTGCTAGTCTTTAATGGCCAGCTTTCAAACTTCGCTGACAGGTGACGCGGCGGAAGCTGGGAAATTCCTCAAAGCCCTCCATTTCAAGTGTGGTCCTGAGGAAGCTTCGTTTCGAGGGGTACGTAGCCCTACGGCTTGGCCCTACCCCTTGACCCTTATGAGAAATGAGACAGCCCTACCCCTCACATGAACGCGCAAAAACAAGGGGTAGTGGAAAGGGGTGGAATTGGGATTCAGCCTTAAGCACAATGATAACTTAGTGATTTGAATCAATAAATCCTACTTGCTAAAGCTAAAATCACACAACTATATACAACATAAACACCAGTGTGTGTGTGTGTGTGTGTATGTGAACAGGAAGAGATAAGATAAGAGAAGGGAGTGACGAGGTTGATAGTCACTCCTCTTTTGAGACCACATGGTGGAGCTTGTGCAGTAGCTGTGACTGTAATGCACACCTCCACCAAAGATGGCGCCAAAACACATTAACATCAGGCTGCTGATCTCAGACCGAACACTCGACAGCATGGCTGTAGGAGCACGTGTTCGACTCAAGATGGTGCCTGTGAGACCTTTCATTCATGAATGAAAGAGAGAGTTAGTGAATGAGCGAGAGAGAAAGCAGGAATACATGATTGATCTTGCGTGCAGACAGAGGGTGGTTCGAGCCCAGCGTGTTCTGTGACTGAAAAACAGGATTGTGTGTAAGTTGATGGCAGTGTAAACCACTCAGACTTGACGCAGGCGAAGCCAGACCAGTCTGTGAGTCGTGACGTTTAAACAGCATTATCTCACCACGTGATCTGCCTGCTCGTTCCGCTCGCAAGAGAGGAACAGGAGCAGCAAGGAGAAGAGCAACCAGGAGAAGAGACCAAGGAAGAAGTAAAAGAGAAGAAAGAAAGTTCTGTCTTCCAATTTATATGTTTATCAGTCGAGGGTCAAAAAACAGAGATGGCCAATGAGACTTAAAGGATTCTGCCCCCCCACGGACAGCTCTCCAGTCATAAACCCCAAGTAGTGTTACAAAATGCAGCCTGCAGGATTTCACACACACACTCAAACGGTTTGGTTGAATTAATATATATTTTGATGACCGCAAGTGCTGCATAATCTGTCACTTTCAACCTGGTAAATCACATATATTCAATAAATGAACATAGATAACATTATATACAAAAAAACCACAAAACAAAACACACAAAATAATAAACAAAACACACCCCTGGAGGGTTTGAGTCTCTGTAGCGTGAGCCCACACCTTTAAATGTTGTGGGTCCGGTGATAATGTCTCTCTCCTTGAGGGATGTGCAAAGGAGCAATTAAGTTCAAATCTGTCCTACCACTAAGGCAGATTCAGTTAAGTTCACAGTCGGTCCAAATAATTCCTCTGATATCAGTTGTCATCACAGTGGAACCTGGTGGGGTGGCTCGCCATCTTTGGACCGGATTGGTGTTGAATCATCATAAAAAAAACCTGACCTGTATAACCCAGTCAGAGTAACATTCAAAGATCTACATTCTGGGGGGGCTGTGCCCATCGGTAGCCTACCCCCTGGTCGGGTGGGGGTGGATCTGCCCCTCCGCTCTGGTGATGCTCGTGGGGCGCTGTGGTATGTTCCAGTCAGGAAGCTGGCACCCTGCGGGAGGGTTGCTCTTGCCCACCTCAATATCCCTCCAGGATGCATACACCTCCCCACATACATTTAGGGCACTTGGGGGAGGAATGGCGGGGCTGAGGGGAGTTGGAACCACCACATGGTGGGACCACTCTCCACGGCCCCTGACGATTTGCCACTCTCCCCCCTAATTTTATCGCACCATAGACAACAGGGTCTGGTGGGTGTGGGAGCACGTTGATGTCCACTGTCCGCCAGCAGTGGGGCGTCTGTGCCATGCCTTCCCCCTCCATTTTAATTTCACACTAGTTCACAACATACCTCATATTCCATACCCCATATCACACACACATGCACACACACACTCACCACCAAGCCATCCCTGGAGGATGGGGGCTGGGGGTTGGGCATGAGTACTCTCCCGGTTACCCGACCCCTGCTCACTCCTCGGTCGAGTTGGGGGCTGGCTGTTTGGGTGGGGGGCGGCTACGACGTCTTGGGGGTGGCTGCTGGGGGTTGGTCGGACAATGACTCGGTCCCGCACTGAGATTCCAACCACATCTTATGACAACACCTGCACATTTACACACGTGCGCGATTATGCTTTCTCACACACGCACCCCACTACACTATAAGATAAAACTGAACTGATATAGCTGTTGTAAACCTGGATAACCTCTCTTGATATGGTCGTTAACGATTACTAGAAACCATACCTGTTATACAAATGAATGTCAATCAAATGTTATGTTCTGTGAAGTATGTTCAGTATTAATTTGTTGTTGTTTGTGTTCTGTCTTGTGAAGCATGTTCTGTCTATTTTGTAGTACCTTAATTGTTCAGTGTTGTTTATGTTCTGTGAAGTATGTATGCACTGTACTACACTGTCACTGTTAATGTTGTCTGCGCATCTCTCTCTCTCTTCCTGAGAGCTGCTGGATGTCCTCTGCTATTGTCCGCTGTGTTACGTTCGATGTCGCCGTACATTGTTGGCGTACTGGTATGACATCATACTACGCAGGGCTCTGGGACAGCCTGCACCCCACCTAGCAAGTGAAGGTACTGTGTGAAGGTCACATTTGATTACACAATCCAAAGGTCAGGTTCCATCCTTTGATGTCCCAGTGACCTCATCAAATAATTTTAGGTTATTCCAGTGAACTCAACAAGACAGTAACGCAACTTAATGGATGCCAACTGCTGTAAGACACGCCAAAACAAACAAGAACAAACAATCAGTTCTTGCTAATACAAGGAATAATAAAAGACATACAATTACAAATCTAATTGAACGAGGAACTGCAAAGAAACACTTTAATCAGGAATCAATAAGGACCAAATGAAGACACAGAACATGACAGTCGCCTCAGTCAGTCCGCACGTCAAAGCCTTTTCAAGAGGTTTGTCTGCGGAGCAATGGAGTTTGTTAGCGGAGGGTAAACCTGACAATGACACCAGACTCAGGATGGCAGACATGCTGGTCCAAGTCCTTTACTGCATCACGGAAACCGTGTCAAACACTTTGAAACATGATACTTCATTGAAGAATGTGCGCAAGATCGTGGAGGAGACGATCTTCCGCAGTTTTGCTGATGCTCTGGGCGTTGAGTCAGTCCAAGGTCAGAGTTCTGAAGCTCTGACGGATTTGATTACAAAAGAGGTTGTTACTCAAGCCAGCAGTAAGAGACCTGTGCAGCCCAAACCGACCAATTCAATGATTCGTTTAGTCTGCAGAATGTTGAAGAAGTTTGCTGCCAAGATGTGCCGCTGCACAAAGAAACAACGTCGACACAGCAGTGTCCAGACCTCGTCCTACCACATTCAGGCTAAAGGGTATGTAGATAGAGAGACATCAATGACACAGTCCGTCCAGTCTGTCCTCAGCGTCAAGATGAATCTCATCATTGAGCCCATTGTGGAGGATGTTGAAAAAGTTGAGTACAACCAGCTGCAGGAGCAGTTTTCTCGGGAGACTCAAACTGCAGCAGAGGACATTGCTCAGTCTTTTACTGAGTACATCAGCTCCAAAGATACTGAATCTGTCCATTCAAGCCCCAAGTCTCAAAAGCAGGAGGGAGTGAGGGCAAAGATCTGTAACTTTTTTGCAAGGATGTTCACCAAAGCCTCGATTTGTCGAATCTTTTCACAAGTAAAGACAAAGTACCACAGCGAGGCCAACGTCTCAGACGATGATGCAGTCAATTCATTGATGGTTGATGTTGAACCTGTGCTGCAGACCGGTGGAGACCCGCTTGGTTTGATTCACAGACTTCAGAATCTGTCACGTGATGACATGCTTGAATTGACCGGCGACCTCAGTGATCTTCTGTACAGCCACGTCACTGGAGATCGTGTTTTAGAATCAGTCAGAGAAGGTTCACTTGGCACAGAAGAATCTGACCTTCATCCATCTGCTATTATTTATAACGACATACGGAACAGAGTTGTCTGCTTCCTGTCGCTGACGGGCTGGTGGCTGGAGAACCAGGTTTCTCGCTACAGTGACAAGGTGCTCACGTTAATGGAGAATGAGACAACAGCTCAGATTCCAGAGGTCACAGAGCCACAGCCACAGCAGGAGGATCCAACAGCTGCTGCTGAAGCAGAACATAGACGAGTTAGAAAGACTTGTCTCAGATTTGTCATCACAACACTCATCAGGAAAGTCAGAAAGGCAGTCAATGGGGACAGGTCCTTTTTCACAGACTTGGAATCCACCATTCAACGTATGGTAGATGAAACTTGGGCTCAACTTGAAGGCACCGATGTAAACATCATCTCAAGAAACGCTGAGAACCTTGTCAAGGTCATCTTCAGGGACATCCGCAGGAAATGGGGCTCCTCCTGGGGAGTCCTGGTTGCCATGGAGAGGGGGGACCCAGAGCTTCTGCAATGCATTGCAACCTCTTGTAAAAATCACCTGATAAAACCTCGCAGTTCTACCTGCTACTGAAGGCCGATCAGAGTAAGGATAGGAGGACCTTTTTTCTTTAAAATATTAGTTTAATTCAGGAGTTTCCTTTTCCCCTGAAAACCACTGATACCTCAAAACAGCAGCTCAGTTTGATGCCAGTTAAATCAGGTTTTGGGTTTGCCTCTCCTTCAGTGTTTTACAGCAGTTGGCATTCATAATCCTGCATCCTGCATGACATGTTTCTGCCACACAATAGTCTACAAAAACAAGTTAACACTTTACACATGTAAGTGAGACCAAATTAGTGTCTCAGGAACACAAACTTGTTTAAACATGTGTATTTTTATGGCACTTGATTTTTTTAAATTAGCAGAGGGTCAACTATCTCTATACAATTCCTGATTCGGGGAAGTAAATATAGGTATATCAGTATTTTGATTCATACATCTGAGCTCAGCCAAACTTTTTTTTAACTTTTATTTGAATTGTTCTTTAAAAAAATATAAAAAATAAAACCAAACGAAACGAATAATTAAAAAAAACATTGTAAAACTAAATATAGTTAAGCATATATATAAGCATGCATAAGAAACACATCTTAACCTGCCTCATTACAGGTGATGGTCCATGCAAGTTTGGAAAATGTTCCCCTATTAGAACGTCGGGAAGCTCTGACAAACATTTCCAGAATACAGAAGAGGGCAGTAATTCAACCTGATGGATGCTAACAGCTGTTAAACTCCACTACCAGCCACCCAGTGTACCAGGAAGTTCAAAATCCTATGTACAAACTTAAATGTCCTCACAAAGACCAACGTTTCCATACTGGAATGGTTGAATTTGGCCAAGAAATCTAGGAGAAGATAGGAATGGTAGAATGGTGACTCAGCATGAAACGGTTCAGCTTAGTACAGTATACAGAACCAAAACAACAGCCCAATTCTTTGGCAACCTTCCCTTGGGGTACCAGAGTAAAATGGTACGGTCAGGGTGGAGCCGCAACAATCAGCTGATTGGGGCGACAGAAAAAGTTGAGGTAAACGCTGGCAGTGTATAAAGCTCGACTTTGTCTTTTTGAGACAATGAGCTGCTGCTGCTTACCATTCCAAACCATATGAATGATATGGGTGAAAGGAGAAAAAACTCAAATGGTCGGTGTTGGTTAGCATTCTTGCCTTTGCGGCAAGTCCAAAGTTCAAAGTTTTTTTTTTATCGCAGTTCAAAGTTTTTTTTTTAATCGCAGTTCAAAGTTTTTTTTTAATCGCAGTTCAAAGTTTTTTTGATTGCAATTTGAATTTCTTAAATCGCAATCCGCAAGTTTATCTTTATCCCAGTTCCGACTTGTCGCAGGTCACCTGTCTAGAGGCCAAAGGCCAAAGTCCACCACAGTTTCTCAGAATCAATTCGAAGTTCGTCGCTTGTTATTATTTAATAAATCACGTCTCATGCAGATGTTAGTGTCACCCCATTCATTTCATACCAGTCATCGCCTGCTGGTGGCATTACAGGTAAAAAAATTACCCAAAAAGTTTATTTACTTATTCATTCATTCACTATTAATTTGTTTTTATAGAATTTTAATGAATAAGAAAACGTCAAAATCATCAATATAAGAAGAGGAAGAAGATCATATAAAGGTACGTAGATACTTTATGTTCTTTTAATAATTTTACAATAAATTATTGTTTTCATACTGTGAGTCTTTTCTTTCTCTTAATATTATTTGGTTTCTTATAATTGTGTTTTTTATATTTGTTTAAAAACATTTTATTTAAAAACTCGTTGAGTTGAACTCTGTATGAAATAAAGGTGAAGAGAGGTGTGCGTGTGCGTGTCTTATTAAGACGTTATATAAATATACATTTTGGCAAAATGAATAAAAGTCCAGTTTTTATAGTTATTTTAACATGGACTAAATATTAAAATAAATAATATCCTCTGTTATTTTATTTACTGAATATTTGAAAAAACCATTTAATTCAGACGCACTCGAGTGATTCTTAAAATGATTTCATCTGACACAAAAACAAAGGATGAATTTATCTGGTTTAACTTCTGTCATGTTGTGGTATTGCTCTTCCTCTTCTTGATAAACGAGCAGAGAATAATAATGATGTGAAACCGAGAATTTATTTCAGTTCAATGGTGACAGGTCGTCTTTCTTAGAAAAGTTTAATATTATATATTTAATATGAACAATCTCTATGTGTAAGATTAGCATCCTCTATTTAGACTCGATGCAAATAACAGTACATTTTTATCTTTTGTTTTGTCAAAAATCTCGGATATTAATGGTTAAAAAATGCAAAACGCGACTAGCGTAGCGTGATGCACACCTGACCAAACCTGACCAGATGAAACTCTAACTTAACTTAATGTAACTTAATAAGATCAGAGTTTATTTGTAGCTGCTCCAGGTTTGTTAAAATTCAAATAATCCTTCACAGACTGAGGTGTGTGCCAAAATCTATAAGACATTCTTAAATTCAGCTTAGTTGAAGGTGAAGTAGGTAGTTTATAGTGACATCTAGAGGAGAGGCTGAAATTTACAACAAAGAACTGCTCCTCTGCTCACCCCCTCCCTTCCCTGAGCGCTACGGTATCCTCAGCCGGTCAAATGTCGTCCTCGTCGTCTTTCTTCGTGTCAGCAGATGAGGTTCGTGAGGCGAGGGAGAGGGCGAGCTACTGCGGCCGTAGCAGACGAAGTGGATAGAGTGGAGGCGGGACTTCCGCTACAAGTAAAGAGACGCTTGATTTGTTCTCTCGCGTTTGTCCTTACAGGCTCCGGTAGAAACATGGCGTCGTGGCAATGCAGTAGCGGCCCGCGACCATGTTATTTTACATGACTTTCTGAAACACTACGAAAATGAAACAAAGAATATTATACAGCAACTAGACAATGCAGGAGCACATAATATGTATACAAAAGTGGATTTTGGGTCATATAAACCCATAAATACTACACAGTGTCCCTTTAAGTAAAGGAAGACTCTTTTTAAGGAAACATTTCTTAATCTTTGCTTGTGATAAGAAAAACTTTTAGGCCAGTTAAAGGCAAATTAAAGACAAAAGTCTTAAAATGGTTACATTTACACACAAGTTTTAATAATTTCCCACTGACAGACTTTTTTCCCCCTTAAAACAAGAATGAATCAGAATCCATTGATAATGACAACAACACGTGTGTTTGCACAGACTGAGAGGAGAGTCAGTGAAGAGCGACTGCTCCAAAGATGAACCTCCATACCTCAGTTACCCACCTGGACCTTTACACAGGAGGTAAGAGACTGAAGATACTGTTTCTCTGAGAAATATTACAATAAAAATTAACTCATTTATCAACATGTTCTGACAGAGATCAGTGCCTCCACTCTTCAGCTGTGAGTCCATAAAGAGTGACTGGTCCAAAAACCAACCTCTGGACTTCAGGTATGAAGGAGAGAACCTCATAGACCAGCACCTGTCGTGTCACCTATCGAGTCAATCCACTTACACGAGAGAGGGACTCTTTCTTAAAGACCGGAACAAAGATTCAGGGATCATCAGAGTGTTGGGTTCCAAAATCTACTTATAATTCCAAAATCTAATTACAGTTCCAAAATCTAATTCCTATAATTCCAAAATGATCGACAATGATGACTCATTTGCACGTAAGTTGCAATACAATAGCAACAATGACTTCTGGAAAGAAGTCAGGATGATGAACAACTGCAAAACACTGCTACCGTCAAATATTGATGGAGTAAGTGGTGCAGATGAAATTTCTCAGTTGTGGCAGAAACATTATTACGATCTGTTCAACTGTGTTAAATGGTAAATGGTTTTGTATTTATATAGCCCTTTTCCAGTCTTGATGACCACTACAGTTCCCATTCACCCATTCACTCACACTTACATACATTTTTCAATCACTCATCTTTCATAACCACTCACACACTGCCGGCACAGCCGTCAGGAGCAACGTGGGGTTAAGTGTCTTGCCCAAGGACACATCGGCTTGTAGACTAGAGGAGCCAGGAATCAAACCCACAACCTTCGAGTTGAACGACGACTCGCTCTCCCACTGAACAACCATTGTTAAAGGGGACATATTATGCACAATTATCTTTTAATAATTTTAATACTTATATTTGAGACTCTGGAGGCTCTATGAGTAGGAAAAGTGTGAAAAAATATGACTCATTCATGTTTTTGTGGTCCTCTTCAAATGGCTGAAAAAGAGAAACTACACCATTAGCATCCCTGGAGCCTGGCAGCAGCAGAACCGGAGAAGCAGAGGAGCTGCCACTGCACAAGTCCCCCCCGTACCAGACATTTCACTAGGATTATTTTAGAGGGTGTCCCCCCATGCCGTTCGCCGTTCCTGCACTGTGCGCTCCTCCATCCTTGCCCAAGTGGGCAGGGGCACTCCAATGCAGGGGTTATTTCTCTAGCTTTATCCCCACATCCAAAAAATTATCTTTATGAGGAGGATCGAGTACAGTCGCCATGAAGTTCAGAGGATCCGATTAGATCTTAGTGTGGTGAATGTTGTGCTTTTGCACGAGACTTTCCAGCATTTAATAGGTGCTGTTCCACATGTACTGGCATCTTGTTGGAATCGTTTTAATGGCGTTCCAAACTGATCTTGGACAGACTCTAAGCGGGTATGGACAGGCAAGTGCTGGCCGTAGTTTTTGCATGCGTCACATCACAACAGCGTTTTGGTGGTTTTGTTTTGGTGATAAAAGTCTTTTGGCTCCCAAATTCGGTGCATCCCTAAATGTAACATCTTTATTGGCAAGAACAATATAACCGTAATAATGACATATTTGATAGTGAGACTTAGGGTTCAATCAGCACCTGTCTCGCAGGGCGTCCCTGCTGGCTAAAAGCCTTTTCTGTACTGAGCTAGTGCCGGGACTGCCACTCAGAAACGTTCAGGAACATATGCGCTGTCAGTATTGAATAGCCTACTCTGACTGACCCTGTTTGAAGATCGTTAGATTCTAAGGGCCTGATTTACTAAATGCAAAAACACGCGCAAACTGGATTGCACACGCAAATTTGCGTTGATGCTGATCTACTAACAGGGTTCAACGAGGATTGCGCCTCTCAGACGGGCAAAATAGCACTCACAACCCATTTAGCGGTCTTGCCTTAATGAATATGCAATGTGGGGCGTTTACTTGCAATTTTACATGTGCTGGGGGGAGAAAATGTAAATATGTTATTTTAGCACTTACAATGTCATAATCCACACTCATTAATTCCATTAAGTGCCTGTGTTTTTCCCTGCTGCTCCGTGTCTTTGCTCTATCTCTGCAGGGGGCGTGGTTGACCTACTTCTCACGATGACGCTGTTGATCACCGCACCTGCGCATCTCCACCCAGCTGCTTCTGATGACCAATCAGGAGCAGTACATAAGCGGGAACCAGCGGTGACTCCAGCGTCAGATAGTAGTTTCGCTACCCATGGTAAATGCTCGTAATCTACTTACCTCGTGAAACTCTTGGACTCCAGAGAACTCACCACGTTTCCTCTCCAGGTCGACATGTCTCCTGCCGGCGGCAAAGACACGGCAGCTCCACGATCGCCACTCTCCTGGGTTCGTCTCCAACTTCCGCCTTCTGCCTGCCTCCATCCTCGTCGCCTCCTCGTCATACTTCTCCTGTGGTTCTCCGCTGATCCTGCAGCTTCCAGCGATTTCTCGCTGATCGTCATCCGACTCCTCAAACGACACCGTTGTACGTCTACAACCAGAGTGAGTCCGTTCCTTGGGAACGCCACGACGAACTTGCCACAGAGAAACGGCGTTTCCTTCACCATCCTGCTGCAGACTGACGCACATACACACATACACATACTTACCTAGTGTTGTAAATACATACCTACTTGCTTTAAATAAAGTCCTTAAACTGTTCTCGTGGCCCTGTCTGCATTCCGGGTCCTCTATTCCTTAGTCATTGGTTTCTCCTTACGAGAAACCGTAACACGCAAAGTGATTTATCAAACCTGAAACTGAGTGCGGTGCTTATTTGTGAGTCTTTAATTAGCAAGTTTGAAAGGCAGGTCTTAACTGGCACAGCCATGCGCACAAATGGCTGCGATTACACACATACTTCTGCACCCCCGCTGAAGCACAATCCTCTGAGAAATCCATAAACAAAAATACTTAATAAAGGCAGGTTTCCACAGTTCCAGGCACATTTAAATGCAATAAATAATCAGAACAATCACTATTTAATATAGCTATCTGAATCAACACATAGATTTATATCTATATTTATTGTCCTGTCGCATCTGATGTCAGATCAAAGGCTGTTGGCACGCATAATGGAGATTCGGCCTGACGGCCCCTTCAAGGATGTCATATCCCTCGATCCCAGTTATCTGCTCATCCCAGAAGGTCAGCTGTACTTTCTGTTCAATGGCTTCAAATTTCATTTCGCGATTGAGTCTGCGTTTCTCCATGTTGACAACCCTTGAATAGCGCAAAATCCTCATTTAAATAGGGCAGTCTTAACCACTTCTGCGCCTGTAGTCAATTGTGGCGGCAATCTAAGTAGGTCACCGCAAAACGCAAACCAGCAGCAGGCGCAATATTTAAACTTGCACACACAATTTAGCGCTTTCTATTTGGAATCTTAGTAAATCAAGAGTTTATGTACCATCAGTGAAGTTGCATCCATCGCTATCAAGGGGGGAGGGCCTTGTCCACCTCATCATTGGAATCCCCCCATCCCCCCTATAAATTGCACCCTGTATGTACAATGTACATGTATATATATTTATTCTATTTTTATTTTCTTATCATTGTATTGTGTACAATGATACAAAAAATATTGAATTGAAGTATAGTTCCAAAATCTACTTATAATTCCAAAATCTACTCAGAGTTCCAAAATCTATTTATAATTCCAAAATCTATTTACAGTTCCAAAATCTACATACAGTTCCAAAATCTATGTCTATCGATGTTTTTTCTTTTAATAATCCACTGTGCGTTTCAGAACGTTATGTGGCTGCATTGTTATTAACTAGCTCAAGGGCCGGCACAAACATGTGCTGATGTGCTTGAATCATATGTGAATGACACAGCTTTGTGTATGAAGTATTGACTGTGATGCTAATGATTTAGCAACTAGCTGAGAGTTAGCACATCATCAGCTCATTCAGTAACAGACTGATCCATCCACAGTACACCAGAGCCACTTCAATGTATTTCATTAGTGCCTGCGGTGGCAAGGCAGTTTGATTTGATATTAGAAATATGTGTCTATCTTTGATCCTGAAGTATATATAGTATATTTTGTTTTTATCAAACAACAAAAACAGATGATGGAAATACAGTGCTATGCAAAAGTTTGGGCACCCCTGTAAATGTTCGTGATTTTCCTTTATAAATCATTGGTTGTTTGGATAAGAAATTTCAGTTAAATATATCATAGAGGAGACAAACAGTGATATTTGAGAAGTGAAATAAAGTTTATATGATTTACAGAAAGTCTGCAATATCAGCAGATTCTGGAGAACAATGTCCAGGAATCAGTGACAAAGTTGAAGTTGTGACGGGGCTGGATCTTTCAACAAGACAACGACTCTAAACACTGCTCAAAATCTAATAAAGGCATTCATGCAGAGGAACAAATACAACGTTCTGGAATGGCCATCTCAGTCCCCAGACCTGGATGTTATTGAAAATTTGTAGTGTGTTTTAAAGCGGGCTGTCCATGCTCGGGAACCATCAAACCTGACTGAACTAGAGATGTTTTGTAAAGAAGAATGGTCCAAAATACCTTTCAATTCAGACTCTAATTCTCGAAATAATCTTTATTTTCAATGGAATGCTGGCCAAGTAGGTCTGCTTGTAGACACATTTGTATGACTTCTGTCCAAGAGCGTGGAAAGAGTGGTGACCCAGGGGGAAAAGCCCTCCCGGTGTATCTGGTGGAGTTGGGATGTTTGTCCCAATACCTGAAAAACCAAGAGACAGACAGTAATTTTGAGAACAATGTAAGCGATATGCAGAAAGTTTTTGTTTACTGCTGTTACTAGACAGCGGACCTTTATCCGGCAGCACAAGTTGAATATTTTGGTTGTATGCCCCCTGCCGTTGAGGCTTTACCCCTGCATACACACCTATAAGAAGAAGCAAAACTACAGTACTGTTTCCGGCACAGTGACTGGAGTGTATTTGAACACCAGGACCTGAGCGTAAACACAGAGGCTGTACTCTCAGACATCAAGTTCTGTATGAGCAATGTATCAGTGGACAAATGTATCCAAGTCTTGCCCAGTCAGAAGCCCTGGAAGAACAACCAGGTCAAGACACTCCTCAAAGACCGCAACTCTGCCTTCAGGTCTGGAAACAGAGAACTATATGGTGCTGCAAGAGCTGACCTGAAAAGTCGAATCAGGAAAGCAAAAGCAGAGCACAGACAGAGGATTGAAAACCACCTCTCCAAGAACAACCCTCGACATGTGTGGCAGGGAATCCAGCAGATCACCAACTTCAGTGGACAGACCAACACAGGAGCGGACTCGAGCATCGCGCTAGCGGAGGAGCTAAACTCCTTCACGTGCTTCGAGACCCCTGCCCAACACTCTGCAGCCACACCACCCTAGCCCCATCCATCTCCCAGCCCCCAACCACTGACTGTGCAGGCACATGTGGAACGGATGCTAAGCAAGATGAACCCCAGGAAAGCTGCTGGACCTGACGGTGTTCCAGGGAAGGTGCTCAAGGCTTGTGCCGCACAACTCTCGCAGGTCTTCACCACAATCTTCAACCTCTCCCTGACACAGTCCACCATCCCAGTTCCTAAGAAATCAACCACTGTCAGCCACAAAGACTACCGCCCAGTTGCACTCACACACTCATCATCCCTAAGTGCCTGGAGCGACTGGTCCTGCAGACCCGCCCACTCCAGTAACACCATCGCAGACAACACAACGGTGGTGAGACTGATCATGGGGGGAGAAGAGTCTGCCTACAGGGATGACGTCCTGAAACTGTCTGAGTGGTCAGCAAACAACCTGTCTCTGAACACCACGAAGACAAAATAAATCATCCTGGACTTCAGGAAACACAGGTCAGATCCATCTCCCCTCTACATACATGGAGACTGCGTAGAGAGGACCCACACCTTCACCTTCCTGGGCACCGTGATCTCTGCAAACCTTTCCTAGTCTGCTAACACCTTGGCTGTCATCAAGAAGGCACGGCAGTGTCTGCACTTCCTGAGCTCTCAGGAAAAGTAACATCTTTCAGAAGCTGCTGGTGACCTTCTACCGCTCTACCATCGAGAGCATCTTAACTTACTACATCACGGTGTACCGAGGCAGATTGGAAGAGGCTACCGCAAGTGGTCAGGACAGCACAGAGGATGATAGGATGCCCCCTCCCTTCCCTCAGTGACATTTACTCATCCTTCTGCCTCAAGAGACCTGCTATCCTCTGGCAGGCACTACAGGTCCATCAAAACAAGAACCAACAGACTCAGAAACAGATTCCGAGGTTAACTGTTGGCTCTAAATTTACCACAGGTGTGTATGTGAGAGTGAGTGGTTAGCCCTGCGGTGTGACCTCGGCTTTAACCCTATGTGAGCTGAGATTGGCTCCAGTTCCCTGTAACCCTCATGTGGAGGATGAAGCACTAAACAATGAATGAGTGTTCACTTGGAGTCAAAGTTAAACCGTTTAGTTGACCGCAAGGTGACCTCACTAGACATTATTTGTTACTAAATCAATAACGGCTTGTTATGAGTTGACCTGCAGAGACATAAAACCACAAGGTGGTAATTGTATTTGTGAAATGAATCATCAGCTGCTCAGATTATTTCTTCAGTCTGACTTTGTCTCTTATCTTTCAGCAGATGTTGGTCTGCAGAAGGTTCTAGATGAACATAAGATCAGTCTGGGGAGATTTCAACATGTGACTGAAGGAACTAATGGAAGAGGAAGTAGAACCCTCCTATACTCATCATGAGGTGATGCAGCTGGAGACGACCTCCAAGAAGAAGATCGTCCAGGACACTCCCATCAAGTGCTGTGACATCTTTAAAGCCTTACCTGACCAGCAGGGGCGCATCAGAGTCGTCCTTACCAACGGTGTCGCTGGTGTTGGAAAAACCTTCTCGGTGCAGAAGTTCACTCTGGACTGGGCTGAGGGTTTGGAAAACCAGGATGTGAATCTGATGATTCTGCTTTCATTCAGGGAGCTGAACCTGATCAGAGATCAGCAGCACAGTCTTCTCACGCTGCTCCATGTTTTCCATCCAACATTAGAGAAGGTCAGAGCAGAGAATCTCGCTGTCTGTGAACTTGTGTTCATCTTTGACGGCCTGGATGAAAGCAGACTCTCACTGGACTTCAACAGCAGGACGCTGGTTTCTGACGTCACACACAGGTCATCAGTCAATGTGTTGCTGACCAACCTCATCCAGGGGAATCTGCTTCCCTCAGCTCTCATCTGGATAACTTCTCGACCTGCAGCAGCCAATCAGATCCCTCCTACACGTGTTGACAAGGTAACAGAAGTACGAGGCTTCACTGACGATGAAGAGGTGTCCAGCAGAATCATCTCACACATCAAGACGTCCAGGAGCCTCCACATCATGTGTCAAATCCTTCTTCTTCTGCTGGATCAGTGCTACAGTTCTGGAGCACATGTTGACCACAGAGCAGAGAGGAGAGCTGCCCAAGACTCTGACAGACCTGTACTCACACTTCCTGCTGGTTCAGATTAAGAGGAAGAAGAACAAGTACAAGTACAGTATGGGACATGAGAAAAGTCCACGGGAGCTAGTGGAGGCTGACAGGGACATTCTTCTGAAGCTGGGGAGGCTGGCCTTTGAACATCTGCAGAAAGGAGACATCATGTTCTATCAAGAAGACCTGGAGCGGTGTGGTCTTAATGTGACAGAGGCCTCAGTGGACACAGGATTTTGTACTGAGATTTTCAGAAGAGTGCACGATCTTTCAGAAATCAGTCTACTGCTTTGTTCACTTGAGTGTTCAGGAGTTTCTGGCTGCAGTCTACATGTTCCACTGTTTCACCAACAGGAGGACAGATGTACTGCAGGACTTCTTGGGAACAGATTGGAACAACAAGTCCTAGGCCTCCTCCCTGCATATCTTCTTGGAAAAAAAACCTGGAGAAATCCCTTGAAAGCAAAAATGGTCACCTGGACCTGTTTGTTCACTTCCTCCATGGACTCTGTTTGGAGTCCAACCAGAGACTCTTAGGAAGCCTGCTGGGTCCAGCAGCTAATTGTCCAGAGATCATCCAGAGAACCATCAGTGGCTTTAAGGAGATCCACAGTGATCATTTTTCACCTGACAGAAACATCAACATCTTCCACTGTCTGACAGAGATGAACGACCAATTGGTGCATCATGAGATCCAAGAGTTCCTGAAGTCTGAGAAGAGATCTGAGAAGAAGCTCACTGAGATTCCCTGCTCAGCTCTGGCTTACATGTTGCAGATATTAGAAAAGGTTCTAGATGAGCTGGACCTGGAGAAGTACAAAACACATCAGTGGAGGGACTACGGCTACTGATCCCAGCTTTGAGGAACTGCAGGAAGGCTCAGTGAGTCCAAAGGTCTGATTACACGACTTCACTTCACCGTCTATGGACTGTTCATAATCTTAGGCGCTAGCTAGGGTGGTATGTTTTTAACATGAGTTGAGGCTGATGCAGGGTCACTGGCTTTCAGGCTATAATGTGTAGGGTTGGGAACCAAAAGCCGGTACTTTTTTTTACTTTCGCATCGTGCTACAGAGTATTGGTTCACTTTTAATTAATCGGTGACAAATTTACCGAAAAGAGTTAAATCTTAGCACCAAGTGACTACACGTGTTCAAGAAGCTCCTAATGTGCTGTGATGGGTTTATTGTCATTGAAAACATGGATGCTAGCGGGGAGACAGGAGTGGAGGGAGAATGACAATGAAGAGACAGCTTATATAAAAGGGGGAGGAGTCTGGGACAAAAAGCTTTGCAGTGATTGGACAACAGGGTGAAGAAAGAGTGACTCAGGTCTTTTCCACACATACGACCTTCTTCTTTGTGGTTTAAAAAAAGATTTCTGTAAATATGCATATGCAATATTGCATGTTCTCCCCGTGTGTGAGTGTGTTTTCTCCGGGTTCTCCGGCTTCCTCCTACAGTCCCAAAATATGCAATATGGGGATTTGGTAAATTGGTCACTCTAAATTGACTGTAGGTGTGAATGTGTGAGTGAATGGTTGTCTATGCATGTGTCCCTGCAATGGACTGGCGATCTGCCCAGAGTGTGACCCCGCCAATCGCCCTAGGTCAGCTGAGATTCGCACAGCACCCCCCGCCACCCTACTGTGGAGGATAAAGCGGTAGGAAATGGATGAAATTGTGGACATTTTTTTAAATAAAGCTTTGTGTACATGACAACGTATACATACGTATATACACGGCCCTGCAGAAAACAAATGGCAAAGTCTGAATGCAGTAGCTGGTGTTTGACCAGAGAGGGCAGTAGAGTCGCCAATATTTAAATAACAATGTGTAGTAATTCAATACTTCACAATCAACTGTGAAGATGATCAACAACAAACATTAACTACATGTAAGATCGAATGTCATGTTCCAACCTGTTTTTTGTGTAGTGACCAAAATCCAAACCAGTCAGCTGACCAGTTCGCAGCAGGAACTTTGACCCCTGTGATGTGGTTTCTTCTCTTTCAGACTGAGCTACTGTTATTTGTACTCCCGTCCATCTCCATGTCCGTCTACGCACAAATACAGTATTTGTTTATTTGTGTTTATATCATAAAGACTCGGCTTATAAAATCTACAATACCTTAAGAACATGTTCACGTCTTTATCTCACTGTTAGACAGACTTTTCCAACAGGAAAATGAAGTTTGTAAACCACTCACTCTCCCACACCAAAGTCCATAGAGAAAATTTGTGGTTTTAACATCACAGCACACAGGAGTTGTTGATCCACTGCTGCCTCCATCACTAAGTTCAAATGTCTTAATTTGTCTATTAGGCATTTAAAATCCTTTGTTCAGATTTACCTCAGTGACACAAAGTGACCACACGAAGCAGCAGAAGACCAGCAGCTGCTTTGTTCCTGTGAGTTAAAATCACTGATTATCTCTATGTGTGGGAGAGGTAAATAAGTCATGTCACCACCATTCTGGGGCAAGCATTGAGAGTGAGTGGGATGCTTAGTCTTTCCTGTTTCTTTCTCATGGAGTATGACATGAACCTAAATCTTTAAATACAATGAAATAAACCTTTTATTCTGAAAAACTAGTTTCCATGTCTACTTTTATTGGTGAACAGGGTTAGACTCGCCCCTCTTTATTTCCTGATCACATCACCACCATGGAAGTGTTATAAGATATGCTAACATATGCCAAAAAAGTATCTGACTTCCGGGGTTTATTTCCGGGTTGTGCGGCCCATAGAGCATGTGCAGTAGTGTCACTCCCATATTGCCTCTCGGATTATGTGAATGAGCCGTTGCGCTCTCGACTTGCTCGGTGCGTCCATGAACAGTGAAAAGCATGATGGGAGTACGCTACTGACATGTGGTAGAGGATTTCATGAATACCAATGGCACGTTTGCTTTAGGCTAAATGGTAAAACCAACCGATAGTGAATAGAGAGTAGATCACGCCTGTAGAGGATGTTTTCTTTTTCAAAAAACAAAAAACTGCATACATATTTTCTGGATGTGTTCCAGTAAAGTGAAATATAAATAATTATCCTCTATTGTCGTTGTAGCATTGCTAAAATGCCAGAGTTCCTGGGTTTAAACCCCGGTTGGAACAACTTCGAGCCCTGGTTGGAACAAGGGCCTTTCTGCAAGGAGTTTGCATGTTCTCCCCGTGTGTTCATGGGTTTTCTCCGGGTTCTCCAGCTTCCTTCCACAGTTCGAAAAAACATGCAATTAATGTATGTATGTTTGATTGTGGTGGTAGGAGGGGCTGTTTGGCGCACGCTTCAGTCAGTCTGCTCCAGAGCAGCTGTGGCTACACGTAGCTTACCACCACCAGTGAGAATGTGTTAATTAATAATGGGTCATTTGTAAAGCGCTTTGGGTGTCTTGAAAAGCGCTCTAGAAATGTAATGAATAATAAAAAATAATAAATCTAATCTAATCAAATCAAATCTAATGGTGGCATAAGACTTCTGCACAGTGCTTTATATACTATATAATATAATATAATATATCATATAGAACACAGTGATATTTGAGAAGTGAAATAAAGTTTATATGATTTACAGAAAGTCTGCAAGAATTATTTAAATAAAATTAGGGCATAAGTTAAGGCACCACAAAAAAAAAAATGTGTGCATCCTCCTTTTGCAGAAATAACAGCCTTTAAACACTTCCTATAGCTTCCAATTAGAGTCTGGATTCTGGTGGAAGGTATTTTGGACCATTCTTCTTTACAAAACATCTACATTTCAGTCAGGTTTGATGGTTTCCGAGCATGGTTTCAGTCCGCCTTAAATCACACCACAAATGTTCAATAATATTCAGGTCTGGGGACTGAGACAGCCATTCCAGAACGTTGTATTTGTTCCTAATATATTTATACTTCAACTTTGTCACTGATATCGTTCTCGAGAATCTGCTGATATTGAGTAGAATCCATGCAACCCAAACTTTAACAAGAGCCCCAGTCCCTGCACTGGCCACACAGCTCAACAGCATGATGGAACCACCACCAAATTTTACTGTAGGTAGCAAGTGTTTTTCTTGGAATGCTGTGTTCTTTTTCCACCATGCATAACGCCCCTTGTTTTACCCAAATAACTCTATTTTAGTTTAATCAGTCCACAGCACCTTATTCCAAAAAGAAGCTGGCTTGTCCAAATGTACTTTGGAATACCTCAAGCGACTGTGGTGGGTGCAGAGAAAAGGCTTTTTCTGCATTACTCTTCCATACAGCATCTCCTTGTGTAACGTGCACTGAATAGTTGAACGATGCACAGTGACACCATCTGCAGCAAGATGATGTTGTAGGTCTTTGGAGCTGGTCTGTGGGTTGACTGTGACTGTTCTCACCATCCTTCACCTCTGCTTATCTGAGATTTTTCTTTGTCCGCCACTTCAGGCCTTAACTAGAACTGTGCCTGTGGTCTTCCAATTCCTCACAATGTTCCTCACAGTTGAAACTGAGAGCTTAAATCTCTGAGATAGCTTTCTGTATCCTTCCCCTAAACCAGGCATCACCAAATGGCGGACATCGGTCCGGACCCGGACCCAGTGATGGTTCTGTCCGGACCCGTGAGCCGTGACCAATCTATGATAAACGAGAATAGCAGATTTTCATGGAGCATTTTTTTCTGACGGTCGCAACTATTGACGGCGGGCGATGCTACTCGAGTTAATACGGCAATAGCTTCACTCAGTTGAGCCAATCAAATCCTTTGTTTACCCTGTGCGGCCGGCGCACCAGAGCAGTGAGGAAGAGACATGGCTTGCTCCAAAAGTAGGAAGGTTGATGCGGAAAATCGCTGTTTTAAAGATGAATGGAGAAGTTTATATTCATTCTTCCGGCAGGCAGTTCAAAACCAGTGTGCCTCATATGCTCCGAAAACGTCGCATTAATTAAAAGTGGCAACGTGAAGCGGCACTACGAAAAAAAGCACAGCTCTTTTGAGCAATGTTTTCCCCTGAAGTCCGAGCTGAGGGCGCACAAAATAACCGAACTGCAAGCCCAGTGTGACAGGTCTACCCGACTCATCACGCATTCATTTACAGCCCAGCAACGTGCAAACGAATGTTCACTGAAGGTATCATGGATTTTGGGGCAACACAAAAAAACGTTTAGTGATGGGACAGTTGTGAAGGAGTGCTTAAATGCTGTTGCTGAGACATTATTTGAGGGGAAACACAAAGATGAGATGTGTGAAAAAATCAAACAAATCCCGATGTCAGCTTCAACAGCAACCAGAAAATCAGAAATGTTAGCAGATGATGTTTTGGCACAGCTTGATGCAGCCATTCAGAGTGCACCATGCATTTCTTTAGCCATTGACGAATCTACAGATGTTACTGATAATGCCCAGCTTTTGGTGTATGTGAGATTTTTTCCACAAAGATAAGAAGGAGCTCTGTGAGGACTTTCTGGGTGTAACACCACTTGAAACACACACAAGAGGAGAGGACATATGCAGCAATAAAAGAGATGCTGACAAAGAGGGGCATAGATCGGAAACAGGTTGTCTCTGTCACCACGGATGGTGCTCCTGCCATGGTGGGAAAAGAGCGGGGAGCTGTGTCCCGGATGAAAGAGGACAACCCAGATCTTATTGCTTACCACTGTCTCATCCATCAGACTGTTCTGTGTGCCACTCTATCAGAACATTTTTCTGAAGTAATGAACACAGTGATGAAACTCATCAACTTCCTTAGGGCATCCTCATCCCTTCAGCATCGCCTCCTGAGAGAATTCCTGGAAGATGTTGAGGCAAATGCCAATGACCTGCTACTGCACAACAATGTTAGGTGGCTGAGTAAGGGCATCGCACTGGGACGTTTCTGGTCTATTCGAACAAGAAATAGAAGCTTTCTTAAAGCAGGTCAAGAGCCAGAGAGCCACACAGTTTTCACTGTTTCTACAAGATGAGCACAAGATGGATATGGTTGCTTTTTTGGTTGACATAACATCACATCTTAATGAGCTCAATTTAAAGCTGCAGGGCCAGAACAATTCAGTTGCGGATTTGATGACAGCCGTTCGCTCTTTCCAGAGGAAGCTGGACATTTTCAAAGAAGATATTGATGCAGAGTGTGAACACTTCCCAAAACTGCAGGAACAGATGCAGGGTGAGAGAGATGTTTCTCCCTATGTTGACTTCCTCAGCAAGCTGATTGAAAACTTCAGTAACAGGTTCAACAGCTTCTGCCTTGGGCCACAGCTCCTCCTGCTAATCCAGAATCCTTTCCTCATCAGAGAGGTCAGAGGATTTTCAAAGGAGGTGACACGTGTTCAAGTGGGCACATGCAGGATCTGTACAGCTTGAGCTCATTGATCTGCAAGGAAATGCTGCATTAAAAGAGCATTTTGAGGCAACTGACCCTGCTACCTTCTGGCTGCAGACTGTGTCTGAGAGTGTGTTCCCCGGTCTAACTAAAGTAGCACTGCACACCTTGACCATGTTTGGATCCACTTACAGCTGTGAGTCAGCATTTTCCACCATGAACATCATCAAAAACAAGAACCGTTCTAGGCTGACGAATAGCCACTTGCATGTCTGCACGAGGATGGCCCTGACTCCATTCCAACCCAGATTTAAATCACTGGCAGGGCAGTCACATGCCCATTTTTCTCATTAAGAGAAAAATAATAATCAAAAGAGAAAGGTGGTGTCCAAGCTGTGTTATCATTTTTTCCCTAAAAGCCATTTCTTATTTATTGTTTTCTTAAGATGTTGACCTGTCAGTTTTTTAGACTGAGACCTCTTTGATTTTAAGAAAAATATAGTCAATGCTCTGTTTGCTCTTGTTTTGTGCCTAAAAGTGACACTTTTTATTAATTATTTCCTGAAGATGTTTAGATGTTGCTACTTTTTTTTTTTTACTTGAAGTGTGTTTCTTTAGGCTGGGACTTCTTTAATTTAACAGAAAAAAATGGGTTGTAGGCTCTGTTTTATTTATTTTATTCTGAGGTTTCTGTTTTGAATGTAAAAAAAAGGCCTTAAATTTATTTGCCAGCAGCACTACTTTTATTTATGGTCAAAGAGCTAGTTTACTATACAAGTTCACTCTGTTAAAGGTTTCCTGCATTGACAATAAATAATATTGAAACCATATGAAAAAGTGTGTTGAAATGAAAATGTTCGGACCTTTTAGTTGGAGGAAATTTTAGTAACTGTACCTCGTTGACTTTTAATTGAATACCCCTGCCCTAAACCATGATGTTGAACAATCATTGTTTTCAGGTCATTTGAGAGTTGTTTTGAGGCTCCCATGTTGCCACTCTTCAGAGAAGATGCAAAAAGGAGAAAGACTTACAATTGGCCTCCTTAAAAACACTTTCTCATGATTGGATTCACCTGTGTATGGAGGTCAAGGGTCACTGAGGTTACTAAACCAATGTTAATTCCAATAATTAAAGGTTTTGAAATTAATAAAATGAGAAGGGTGCCTAAATGTATGCACATGCCTAATTTTGTTTAAATAATTCTTGCACACTTTCTGTAAATCATATAAACTTTTGTTTCCTATATGATATATTTAACTGACATTTCTTATCCAAACAACCAAGGATTTATAAAGGAAAATCATGAAAATTTACAGGGGCGCAAACTTTTGCATACCACTGTATATGTATATGTATATATATATATGTATATGCATATATATATGATGTATTATGTATGTTTAAGTGTTCATTTCCCCCACAATATGAGAGGAATGGTGATTTTTTTGTATATAGAAAATGTTTTAGATCTTTCAGTTCAGCTCATGGAAAAATGTGATCAAAAACAAGTGTTGCATTTATATTTTTGTTCCGTCTACACACGCGCACGCACACAAAATAGCCACTAAGTGGCACTAACTTGTACACACTGAACACACTGCCAGAATTTCTCATGCGTCTGCTACTTCTTTTAAATTTTATACGGTGATTTGGTCTTAGCGACAGAAGAAAAGCAGACAAATAAAATACAGCAAATCATCCAAGTTTATTCTCCTGCACATTTAAAAGCAAATGAAAGTAAAAGCTTGAATGAATGAAGAGTCGGTCTCCGTCTTAGAAAAGAAGAAACAAACAAAACCTCTGTGAGAGACCGCTGACAGAAACACAACAGGCCTGCACAGCCCGTCAGCCTGCCCCCCCCCCTACCCCCTAGTGGTACAAAAAAAGAAAAAGGAAATACAGTAAACAGCAAACCCCGCCCTTTCCCGCCACACAAATAAATTAGCTGGGTCATTTATCACAGAATCGTGCAGTATTTACACCAGTGCTTTAGACACTTCCGACATCTTTACCATCCGGACGAAAAAAAGGAAGAAGATTTTTCAGATTTAAAAAAAAGCTGCTGGAGAGGAGGAGAAGCCCAAAAACAAAAAACAGTGTTGTAATATATTGATCAGCTGATGTAAATGTTCGGTGCCTGAAAACGTTTGTTTTTAATCCATGTGAAGGTCGGACGCAGGACGTTCAGCCCGAGACATCGCAAACGGTTCAAGAAACCACAGCCATGGCGCATCGCCGCTTTCTCCGTTTGCAAAACTCATCAAACTTTTCAATCCTCAATCAAATAAACTTACACTTTAAAGTTCATTGCAAACAATAGTGGCAAAGTTTTTCGTAAACGTGTGATCGTCGCGGCAGAAGGAAGCAGCTTCTGTTTATAGCGATTTGAAAACGTCAACATTTCATCTTTAAAACCAGATCAACAGCGGAAACGCAGAGTGAAACTGGTGACAAAAAACCCCACTACAACTCCAGATTATCTAATCGGCGAAACTAATCTGTGGTTTAAGACTATGAAAAGATGGTGAGTCGAGTGATTGAACAAAACAAACCAACCGCAAACGTCTCACGATGATGACATCAACAGAAGGCTTTAAATCGTCAGCGGTTGGGATTAATTGACAACGATCAATGAATTAAAAAAAAACTGTTCATCTGTGGTTGAAGATGTTGGAGAAAAAAAAAAGGACAAAGATAAGCAGATTTAATTTGTGTCAAATTTACGTAGCAGTTAATGACAATGCTTTACGTTCTGAACAACTCCAGATCAAATAATCCCCCCTAAAAAAATTAATCTGTGGTTGTAGACGTTGAATTTCCAGCTTTAAAATTTACAAAGATGAACGTAGACTTGATTTTAGTGGTTCCAATGAACTGCAAAAAACAAAATAATGAATATCTTACGATGACATCAGCAGATTACATCACAAGGCTTTAAATCGTAAATCTGTGGTTGCAGACAACAAATTACCATCTTATAAAATTATTTGAGTAGATTAAATTGAGAAAACAAAACAATCGCAAATGTCTCACAATGATGACATCAGCAGTTTACGTCGCAAGCCGACGACTTTAAGAGAAAACTGTCCAAACAAACCTGTTACAGGTCTTCTTCTCTCCCTCAGCTTCAAACAGAAATTACACCAACAGGGGCACAGTGTGTGTGTGTGTGTGTGTGAGTGTGTGTGTGCGTGCGTGCGTGCAGTTTGAGTCACACATTGCTGTGCTTGGCACTGCTCAGAGTTTCTCATTTGAGGGCAGCGTGGGTTTGATTTAACACTCGCTGCTGCTGCTGCCGCCGCCGCTCCTCCTCCTCCCACTCCCACAGACGAGTCAGTGAAGTTGTTGCCACGTGACGGGCTGCGGTCACTCGTCCGAGCCGGCCGAGCGTTTCTGGTTCCTTTTGCGTGGAGATCGTCTGGGAGAAGCTTTGTCTGCAGGATAATAAAAAAATTCAAATACAGTGAAATATGAAGGAAACAGGAAGGTTCAGTCTGACATGATGTTAAAGGGATAGTTCAGGGTTCAGGCTCACTCTCAGTGAAAACAAAATGGCTGCCAGCAGATTTTAGCCATGACACCAAAAACTCACCTCATAAAATCCACATTAGTTGAAATCTATGATATCTTAAGAACTGGTTCACATCTTTATCTCACTGTTAGACTGACTTTTCCAACAGGAAACTGATGTTTGTAAATCTCACTCTCCCACACCAAGGTCCATAGAGAAAATCAGATTTTAGCTTGCAGGGACACAGGAGCTGCTGGTCTACTGCTGCCTTGTGTGGTCATTTTGTGTCACTCAGGTAAATCTGAACAAAGGATTTTTAATGCCAAAGTGACAAAATAAGACATCTGACTTTAGTGATGGAGGCAGCAGTGGATCAACAACTCCTGTGTGCGGTCTATGGAATTTGGTGTGGGAGAGTGAGTAGTTTACAAACTTCAGTTTCCCGTTGGAAAGTGATATAAAGACGTGAACGTGACCTCGATATCGTGGACTTAAACTGACGCCAATTTTATTAGCCAAGGCTTTTGTTCAGGGTCTGATCAGCAGGGGGTGCTCACAGCATCTTCTACAGTTGCAGTAGAAATAAATCTGAACTATTCCTTTTATCAGTGTTGAAACACTTACACTTGGATCAGAACTTGAGTGACATCCAGTCAGTGAAGGATTAATTTAGTTTTTAGGCTAAGTGAACAGTTAAGAAACCTCACACCCAACACAAGCACACACATACACACACAGAGGGAGAGCTCACCTCGGCGACTCTGCACTGAAGCAGCAGGAAGTGTGACAGCGAGCAAGAAGAACAGAGAGAAAGAGGAAGGTGAGTGACCTTGAGCTCAGGTGAAGGTTTAAGTTCACACAGAAAAAGGTCAAGCAAGAAAAAGCTCAGTCAGCTGATTCAGTCAGGAGGACACACACGTGGAGAGACGAGGACACCAGTGATCGGACTCAAACTAAGCGCAGCAATGTCAAAAAATGCACTAAAGGTCGTAACATTTAGGAGTTTATTGGTAAGATGAAAACACCACCAGGGGGCATCAAAAGCTAGCAGCACTTGTGAATAGCAATTTAACTGATATCCATCGTATGAAAACCCATTTTAAGTTTTGTTCGATGCCAAAACCTTGAAGAACCTCAGACAATGAAGGTGAAAGCTCGTCTGCTGTTATAATTATGCGTTTTCTTTGAGGTGAAGTTTCTCAGTGCTCTGGCTGTGATTAAAAAGGTAGAGCTTGAAGTATTTGATGGGGATAAAGCATAGATTTGTACTTACTGATCTGGTTGAGCGTTTCCTGTGGGATCCAGCTCAGGTCCACGTCGTTGTGGCTCGATGTTCCCATTTCCACCTTCGGAGCTGGACGCCTCCGCTGCACACATCACACACACATTAAAAACCAAGAATTAGCTTAGATATCGTTACAATTCAAGTTTTTTTTATTTATTATTCAACGACTAAATTTATTTATGTGATTTTTCAGCTTCTTAAATGTGAACATTTCCAAACTCTGATCAACATTTTCTCACATTTCATGGACCAAGCGATTACTTGATTAATCGAGAACATAACAGATTCATCGATTGTTAAAAAAATAATAGTTGCAGCTCTAAAAAATACAATCCTAGATTATAAGCAGCCAGTGAGTTTGGGAGTTTGAAAATATACATTTATTTTTCCAGCCAGCATTAACCTCTTCTTCACAGTTGCCACCAGGGGCAGCGTCAGACGCAGCGACAAAGGCATCATAAAACCATATCTAACTTTAACAAACACAGACATGCTGCATACGCACAGAAAGGTCAGAAACTCAGCTAAAAGCTCACATGAACCATTATTATGATCACGAAACACAGTTAAAACACAGATGGATCAAACAGCAGGAGCGAAAAAAAAACATCACCGTGCACTCAGTGAAAAGCGGCACCGGAGCGCCAGCTTGATTATGTAAACAAAAAAAACACTTGTCGACTGGACAGCGGAGAATCTACAGATTCCAACGGTACCATGTTTATCACTATGACCAAGATTCCCAGATCCAGCCCCAAAATAAGAGCCAAACAACTGACTTTCAAGAAATACAAGCAGAAATTTCGTCTTACCTTTGTTTATCAAAACAAATTATTTCCACCGGAACAAAACCGCTTCTAATGAAGAACTACACTTCCCAGGATGCTTTGGGAACAAATCCCGGTCTGATTGATCATTACAGAGCAGATTAGATCGTTCTGATTAGAGAAGGGCGAATGTCCGCACAAATGCGTCATATGAATTTATGTCCTTTTGACTCGCTAATGAAGTGATTCACATGCATTTGAAGACCGGGACCTGATTCTACCGGTTTAGAGGTTTAAAACGAGCTGTCAATCATCCTAATTGACCAAGGTAAGCCGGAGCTATGGCGCTGCGTAACTGAAGACACTACAGAGCCACAGAGTTATTACGCACCGCACAGGAAGCGATTTACAGCAAGTTAACATACTTTTTTTTTTTTTTTTTAAACTTTTCGGTCAACTCTTTTTAGATCTGTAGTGACATGTAAATACAATTAAATGGGTTTTTAAGAATTTGGTAGCTAAGAAATCTCAAATGGCACAGATGGTGCCAACCTGTGCCAAAAGTGAGGACGCCCAGACATCTCTTTAATAAAACCTCTGTAATTTCACCCTGCCTCATTTCAGCAGCATCAGACTTTACACAGCTCATGTCCATATGTTGTTACATGACCTCCCTGTGTTTTTAAGCTTCTACTGCATATTTTAAAGCTGATATTTGCTTTAAAATGCAATATTTTTTTAGGCGAGAGAAAAAAATCCTTCAGTTATGCTGTGTTCCATGTACATTTACTCTGACACAGTGGCATCTACTGTGTGAAACTTACACCTCTGGTGGAATCTCACAAGTGTTATCTTCATTTTGATACCAAGATAATCTACATAGAGCTTGTAACTACAGAGGTTTACTCTATTTAGTTTGGGCATGTCATTTTCGAGCAGGGACTCCAAAAAGAGGGTCAGGGAAGAAGTGGTTAAACAATTCACTCTACCTTTCTGGACTCCAGCAGCTGATGAAGGCCAACGACTAGGAGCAGCCCGAGGCCCGACAGGAAGACATACATGAAGATTCTGGGAAGACAAAGAGGAGGACAAAAAGTGAGAGACAATAAAACAACAAAAAAAGACCCAATATGAGGTCGTGTTCCTCTTTTCTCCAATCCAGAGTTTTTCCTTTGGAAATTTCATCCAAAATGTCAGGTGTGAAGGAAAAAACAGCTGTGAGGGCCGTTTATTTTATAATTTCTAGGTGGCGCTGTGTCCTGGGACTGACTCCATGTTGTGCTACTGTTGATGACCGTGTACATTTTCAGAGTATTGGAACATTTCTGTCTTCAAGACAAATTTCCTCACCATTCTCAAACAAGGGAATTAACATGGTTGCCCTGGCAACACGATATTCACCACACCAAATCAACATAGTGTGTAAGTGATTCCACCAATTTTGATTTTTGAGCCAACAATCCCTGCCAGTAGATCGCTTAAAACTGTAAAATATAGTGTCTCCTGTTGCCATTGGGGGCTCCATCTTCCAAATGGAATCTTTCCACGGCCTGACAATTATCAATCATAGCAAGTTTGTTTCCAATCAGATTTACTGTTGTGGAGTTATAACAGGTTTGTGTCTTTTGGCGAGTCATCAGAAATTGCAGCAACTTTGCTGCCCACTAGTATCTGCATCATGTGACATTAAGACAAGCTTTTGGTCCTTATCGTGCCTAGAATTTGAAGTTGAGCACAGCAAAGCTGTAGTTAGGGTTTTTTCAAATACCACCTGTACAAAAGCTTAAATTGGCCTTTCAGTCACTGTTCAATCTAAAATGGCTGCTTTCCCATTGGGTTAAGGGTAGGGCTGTAACGATACACAAACTCACGATTCGTATCACGATTTTTTGACCCACGAATCGATACATTCCACAATTTTATTTTTTTTAACATTTTATTTAAACATTTACTTATCTTAGAACTTTATGTAACATTTAATAACACCATTTTGGAACACTGAACAGATTTTAACATAAATAAATGACCAAAGATTTCTCTCTTTCCTGTAACAAAATAATACTGTTGAAAAATACAAAGTAAATGATCAATCAGACTGGGATTTGTCCCCAAAGCATGCTGGGAAGTGAAGTTCTTCATTAGAAGCAGTTTTGTTCCAGTGGAAATAACTTGTTTTGATAAACGGCAAAGGTAAGACAACATTTCCGCTTGTATTTCTTGAAAGTCAGTTGTTGCTCTTATTTTGGGGCTGGATCCCTGAATCTTGTTCGTAGAGTGATAAAAATGTGGATTTTAGCGGAGTTTCTGACCTTTCTGTGGGTATGCAGCATGTCTGTGTTTGTTAAAGTTAGATATGGTTTTATGACGCTTTTGTCGCTGCGTCTGACGACACCCCTAACAAAAATAAGTTTGGTAGCACTAACAGCTCATATCATGTGGCTGACTGGAAAAATAACTGGGAGTTAGAAAGGGCGTTTCACGATTCTGTTTTCTCACGCCACGAGACTGGTTCGTGGCTCCGAGTATCGCGATTTCGATACGCATATCGTTACAGCCCTAGTTAAGGGCATAGGTCATCAGTACGTTTTTGCGTGTCCTGACCTGAAACACGTGTACCAACTTTCATTAGCGTATGAGAAATGTAATAGAACTCACACATACAGTACTGTGCAAAAGTTTCAGGCACCACCAGCTTTGTTGTATTTTCTGTTTGTCAAATTCTGTGATCATGTGAATTTGGAATGAAGTGATGCAACTTAAAGGTCCCCTATTGTGCAAAATCAACTTTTTAATCTTTTAGTACTTATATTTGGGACTCAGTGGGCCATACCAGTCCCCAAAATGTGAAAAAACAAGACTCAGTCATGTTTTAGTGGTTCCACTTTGTGTAAGTATAAGCGATAAAACACAAGATGTTTACACCTCCCGACCAGGTGACGACAGTGCGGACATTTCACCGTGAATGTTGTTGGCACCCAGCCAGGCAGAGTACTTCACAGCTCCACCGTAGCTCCCCCTTGTCCCTGTGAAATACGAGAGTGCAGGCAAGGAGGAAGAGTGGCTGCAGAGCGGAGCACAGTGTTTGGACACAAACATCCTCTGAGGCTGGAAGTTTGTGTAAGAGGATATATTTTATTTAAAAAAATGTTCACAAGCTTCACAAGCCCTTTGTTGTTGATCGTATATGTAAATTCCTATGCTGGAGGGACACCTTGAACGCACCAGTTACGTGCCTGCAGTTAGCGAGTGGCATGTGTGGATCAAAAATATGAAGAGCACGCGTTTGAAAGCACTGCAGAAAGATGTAGATGTCCTACATTTCTTCTCAACCAAAGGCTGCCTTTCTGTCGTGTTTCCACGTTCTCTCCTCGTGTTGTTGATCCACATGTCACTTTCAGCCGCAGTAACACTGGTGCGTTCAGGGTCTTTTTCTAGCATGGGAATTTACATACTCGTCACGCCGCGTGGCGCATTTATCGTTTTTCTTCGATTTTAATGTTTTTATGATCGCGAGAAGCCAAAATCGTGGTCACTCTATGCATTACGTTGAAACTCAGTAACAACGGGTAAACGGACATTGCTATAGGGTATATGGAGCGGGGGTTGTGATGACGGTGCATGACAATAGGTGATAAGTGGCGACACTCCCCTGGAAGCGGTGGATGCGTGTTTACCTGTGTCCCATTCACATGTAAATGACCAGGCACAAAACCGAGCGTTCTGAAAAAGGCTGTTTTGGCAGGGTTATTGAACTGCTATTGTGCTTCATCCTTATGATATTTTGACTAAAGCATGACACAGACATGTTCGTTAGGGCACCAGGACCTAGTTTAACTTGGGTTAATAGGGTATAATATGGGACCTTTAAAGCTGGTCTTGTATATTAGCAAGCTGTGTATGTAACATGTGTATGTTATGCTCAAGCATGCCTTGAATAAACCTGGTGTAATAGATGTTTTTTAGGGTAGATATTTCTTTAAATGAAATTGTAGGACAAACACAGGATTTACCAGTAACATTAAGGTTCCACTCCAGTATTAACAAAGCTGTGTTATTGTTCAAGTGTAAGGGTGGATCACGCTAAATTAGTGATGCAACGATGTGAACCATGTTAATGGCAATGGCCGAAACGGCTCCTGGTATGAATTTTAATTAGTTGTCCACACTATTATTCATGTAATTAAAAAAAAAAAGTCTGTTTTCTGATATTAATACATTCATTTTGCATCACAAATAGTATTATTAAAGTGATAGTTCGGAATTTTGGACATAAGACCTATTTTCCAACTCAGCCAGTGTGATGGAGACGTCTGGAGACGTTTTCAAGAAATTTCATTCAGTTCTTCTAGTTGCCAAGTTCGCTGATAGTATGGCTAGTGCAAGTCAATGATACAAGTAAGCATGGCATTAAAAACACTCATGCCGACTCCACAGTGCACCCGAGGCAAATCGATTGTAACGGCAGACTATCGATGCACATACATACATATACAAATACCACAACCACGGACATATTCAGCTGACAGTTACCGCACACCACGGCTTATTGAAGGGTTAACGATAGTGAATGATCGCGTGTGCGCACTGGCCGGCTATTGACAAACGATCGTAAAATACAAATAAATGTTACGCAACAATGACGTCAGTAATCCATAATACGGGCCTAAACTAAGATAATACAATGGTTTTCATAATTTTTATATCTCTATTAACAAAGAAAATACTTAATTTGTATCGCACTCGCTTCGCTGCTTTCGACGCCATCTTTCTCATGTGAAAACACGCAATGCATTCTGGGTAGCCCTTGCTCCCAAGGGTGGTCTTGGAAAATCTCAATATTGAGGGCTTTACAGCCCTTAAACTAGCCCCTCAACCTAATTTTTCTGAGAATCGGGACAGCACTTGCACTAGAGGGAGCGTGAATTTTTGAGATTGAGGGTTAAGCTAGGAATTGGAATTCACCCTAAGTCTTCCACCTCCACAACGGACGTGATTCTTCTTCTGCGGTTCAATGTACGCAACCGGATGTGCCCGGACTAGTGCCCGGAGCAGGACGATCGGCTGTTCAGGAGAACCGATGTTTACTTAACTATTACGGGATTTTCAGAGATCTAGCTGAGCCCCGAGATTACAATAAACACAGCGTTCTCAGCAGTGGCTGAATTGTTTGTTTCGAAACTTCAGGGCTTCATAAACAAGGTAATGACGCAGATACACACCAAAAAACAGCGTTAATAGGAAGTATCATAACTCTGGGACTCACAGGCAGACTGGCAGAGGATGCCCAACTGCTGTTAACATACTTGTTTATGTTCGGCATTGTCTCAAGTTCTCCTCAGATTGGAGCTACTACCAATAAAGCCTTGTTCAACTTAACTCATCTCTGACTCCAGAAAACTCCATCCTTGGTCGACCAAATAATCAAATCGAAGAAAACGAGCAGAAGATTCAGTTACTCACGTCTCTCCGTCCAGTCCGTCTTCTCTCTCAGTGATAGTGACCGTCTGGTTAAACACTGCATCCTGGAAAATGTTGCCCTGCAGGAACAAAGACATTTCAGAAGACTTGAAATCCTTCAAAAAAACCCCCCCCACATTCTTCTACTCAGCCCTTACACTGGTGTCCTTGTAGTTGAGGTTGATGACGAGTCCGAACGGCCGCCCTCCCATCTGCTCTGCAGGGATGAAGGAGTACTCGAAGGTGGCCTGTTTGCTGGGAGGAACCTCAGTGCTCAGCTGGAGAGCCGTGAAGTTCTGAATGTAGAACTGATAATCCTGAACAACGGCAAAAACAGATCTCACTTAGACTCTACTGAACGATTTATTTATTAGAGCCAAACAGACTTGTCAAACAAAATCTACAGAAGTTTTAGTCTACGATATCTACAAAACTTGTTCACATCTTTATCTCACTGTTAGACAGACTTTTCCAACAGGAAACTGAAGTTTGTAAACCACTCACTCTCCCACACCATACAGAGATTTTAACATCACAGCACACAGGAGTTGTTGATCCACTGCTGCCTCCATCACTAAGTTCAAATGTCTTATTTTGATTTAGCGTTAAAAATCTTGAATTCGGATTTACCTCAGTGACACAAAGTGACCACAAGAGGCAGCAGTAGACCAGCAGCTCCTGTGTCCTAAAGCTAAAATCATTGATTTTCTCTATGGACTTTGGTGTGAGAGAGTGAGTGGTTTACAAACTTCAGTTTCCTGTTTGAAAAGTCTTATGTGTAAGATTTAGCACCATCTACTGGTGAAGTTGCAGCTGCTCCTGATGAAAATATAACAGACTAATTTTGTGGTAGCGAAAAAAAACATTTCTTACATTCGGGTGATTGTACAAATTGTAAAAAATAAATAAATAAAAATATAAAAGTATTATTTTATATTACATTTCTGCCAGATGTAATGTGCTTTTTGTGTCCCTGCTGGCAGAAATGGCAGGTTTTCACAGCTGCTTCTCAGCACAGGGAGAGTGCAGTGTTTAAAAAAACTGAAGTGTCCATTGAAATACCCATCAAAACACTGAACAGACGAGAGCATCGCAAACTCTGCCGCTCACTGAAGGTGTGAGGTGAGACCTGTACCTGTGGGTAACGGAAAGAAGCGTCCAGAGACTCCACGACAAAGTTCTCAGCTCCCTTGTTGGTGAAGCCGAGCAGGAACTTGACAATGTTGTTGGCAGGAAAGTCTGGAGACAACCAGGGAAGAGAGACAATGAGACATGGTTCACTCTGCTGCTGCAGAGCAGGAGACAGCAAACACACTCACCATCTCCTTTGACAAACAGGATGGTGGTATCAGCATTGGGGGACGCCTTCATCTCTCCAACCTGAGCTTCTTCCTCCTCATCCTCCTTTTCTTCCGTCTAAACACACAGGTTTACTTAGCATTAATATTCGTATTTACTTCTTTTGACAATTATTCATACAAAATCAAACAACATATTTCACTGGAATCCAAGGAAAGAAACAACAATTGAATACCTTTTGCAATGGCTTTTTTAATTAAAAAAGCAAATCCTCCTTGAAACTACAACTGAAAATTAATAAATAAAAGCGATTGGTCGTAATTGTTCAGTTTTGGCCGTTTCTTTTAAGGCAAACGATTACTCCAGTAACTTGATTACAAAAATTGACCCGACAGTGTGACTGTTTGCAAGTTTCCACAATGGAGGTTTCTTCTGCAGTTCAAAATACGCAACCGGATGTCCCTGGACTAGTGCTCTGAGCTGCTGTTCAGGAGACGAGACGCTTACAGAGCCCGAGAATACAATAAAACCCAGCGTTCACAGCAGTGGCTGAAGTGTTCATAAACAAGGTAATGGCGCAAATGCACACCAAAAAACAGCGTTAATTGGAACTTGGAACCTGGAAAAAGTGGTAGTGCCCCCTCATGAGGTGCAGACAGATTTCTGCACACCGCCTCTGTGCTATACCGTTTTCCCTCTCCTGCACACAGCGCACGGCTTCTCTGTCTCCAAGTGGGCTCTCCTTATCCAACACAGGCTGGATCATTTCTCTACACAGTTTTGTCCCTACATAAAAATAATGATCTTTATGATGAGGATCGAGTACAGTCGTAATGAAGTGCAGAGGATCCAAGTAGATCTTAGTAAAGCGTGGTGACAGACAGACAGTAGAGCGCACTTTTCATTGTTTTCACTCCGTGGTCTAAATTTTTGAGTAGAAGACGCTTTAACGCTGCAATTTAGGGATGCAACAGATGCATCAGATGAGCTGATCTGTTTTAGTTAACTGCTCAAAGGGAGAGAATGTTCTCTGCTGTGAAGTGAATGTCGTGGGGAGTTCATAAGTTTCGCTTTTGCGCAAAGAGACTTTCCAGCATTTAATAGGTGTTGTTCCACAGTGTACTCGCTGTGTTTCAGCCGCCGAATAATCAGTGCATTCCTAAATATAGCTTATTTATTGGCAAGAACAATCTAACGGTAATAATGATGTATTTGATAGTGTGACTTGGGTTCCAATCGGCACCTGGACAAGAGGGCGCTCGCCGGTTACATGGTGGCGCAGTGCCCTTGTTACCCGGTTTAAAAAAAATCTGTGGTCTATAAATTTTTTTTTTATTTAAAATAATTAAACAAGCAATGCTAAGCAAGTAAAGCCTGACGGCCCACCTTATATACCTTATAGTGCTTATAATGCACTGGGGGAAACCCTTGCCAGGTGAGTGTTTGTGAGGAGATGCACAGGTGTTGCCACATATGATCGGTCCCCAGAACATTTACCCAGACAAACGTTCCTTCTCCTCACAATGACAGCATTTCAGTCACATTCTAACTTTTGGCAAAGCTTGGGATCATCTGTGCCATTTGAGATTTCTTAGGTACTAAATTATTAAAAACCCATTTAATTTTATTCACATGTCCCTACAGGTCTAAAAAGAACTTGTTTTGAAAAAAAAAAAGTATGACAACTCGCTGTAAATCGATGCTTCATGTGCGGTGCATAATAACTCTGTGGGTCTGTAGCGTCTTCAGTTACGCAGCGCCATAGCCCTGGCTTACCTTGGTCAATTAGGGTGATTGACAGCTCGTTTTAAACCTCTAAACCGGTAGAATCAGACCCCGGTCTCCAAATGCATGTGAATCACTTCATTAGCGAGTGAAAAGGACATAAATGCATATGGTGCATTTGTGCGGACATTCGCCCTTCTCTAATCAGAACGATCTAATGTCGCTCTGTAATGATCAATCAGACCGGGATTTTTTTCCAAAGCATGCTGGAAAGTGTAGTTCTTCATTAGAAGTGGTTTTGTTCCGGTGGAAATAACTTGTTTTGATAAACAGCAAAGGTAAGACGATATTTCTGCTTGTATATCTTGAAAGTCAGCTTTTGTTTTGCTCTTATTATGGGGATGGATCCATGAATCTTGGTCGTAGAGCGATAAAAATGGTACTGTTGGAATCTGTAGATTCTCTGCTGTCCAGTCGACAAGTGTTTTTTTGTTAATCACGCCGACACTCCGGTGCCGCTTTTCAATGACTGCGCTGTGATTTTTTTCGCTCCTGCTGTTTGATCCATCTGTGTTTTAACTGTGTTTGGTGAACATAATAATGGTTTATATGAGCCTTTAGCCGAGTTTCTGACCTTTCTGTGGGTATGCAGCATGTCTGTGTTTGTTAAAGTTAGACATGGTTTTATGACGCTTTTGTCGCTGCGTCTGATGCTGCCCCCGGTCCCGGTAATGATTATTCCTGATCAGTGATTCTTCACAAGTCTCTGTCAAGACTAGAACAGCAATGAATTACTGTAAGTATTGCCAACTATTTTGATAATTTATCAATTTACACTAGTTTGTGTGATTTTTCAGCTTCTTAAATGTTAATATTTTGCTCCATATCCACAAAGAAATCATTAAAACTGAATAATTTTGTGTTTGTGGACAAAAAGACATTTGAGAACATCATTTCCAGATTTCATCAACATTTTTTTGGACCAAATAATTTTGATTGAGAAAAATTATCTGATTTTGATTGAAGGAAACCACCTTATGATATACATTAGGGCTGAACGATATGGACAAAAATTCATATCTCAATATTCATGCCAGATATCTCGATATCGATACGATACGACTACAGGTTTGGTGAAAAAGCATTTTTCAGAAAAATAAAAACATAATACAAAAGACTGGAAACTTTCCACATGGAAAGTGCAGTTTTATTGATGAGAACTCACTGCCAGTCATCAACATTAACATAAAGTCACCAAAGAATATATAAAAAATCAAACATTTTACTGCAGCTCCGCTTTAATGTTTGATGCGTTATCAGTCATCACGCAAACCGGTTGGTCCTCCTTCAAGTCCCAGTCTGCTAACGCACCTCTCATCTCCTGCGCTATATTATCCCCTGTATGCTCCCCGTGGAAGAAGAACGTCTGCAGACAGCGGGTCTTGAGTTCGGAGTTTGTTGTAATAAAATGGATCATTAAACTGATGTAAGGTTCGGTTGTCTGGCTTGACCACAGTTCCGTGGTTGCGGCGAAATGATCGATGATTTGTTTTGGCACAAAATCGCCACCGGCCTCATTATCTTTCGCACTCATGTCACTTTTCTTTCTTTTTTTTGGATTTTCCCACTGTATGTCGTGTGTGCGTCTCAGTCCCCGTCTCCCTCCCGCCTTCCTATGTTTGTCATTGGTTTGCTTCAGCTGTCAATCCACAGCAAGCATGAAATAAGGTTTGTGGTTGGCTGGTCGAAGTGGTGCATTCAAGGGCAATCGTAAAAAAGATGTGTATTGTGACTGCAGGAGCTGTACATGCAGGGCGAGCGCGGGGGAAAATTTATATTGTTTATATCGTTGCTTTTCCGATATTAATATCTTGAATGTTCATATCTCGATATCTATACGATAACGATATATCGTTCAGCCCTAATATACATCATAATCTAATTGACGGATTGCAGCCATAACCTGCACTAAAACACAGATATCCTGTAATTCTGTGTGCAGTTGCTCACTGTGATAAAATTATAGAATTGTGTGATATGTTATCGGCTTAAACAACTCAAACACTCACTAGTTCCGTATTCTCGTCATCTTCCACTTCTGCCTCATCATCCTCATCCTCAGCTGTAGCATCGTCCACAGCTTCTTCGTCCACAGCCTCGGCTTCCTCGTCCTCCGTCAGATCCTGAGCGCTCGCTGCCGGCCCTGGAGGGTACGGAGAAGACACCACACATCTTATTTTGTCCATGAACCAAAAACATATTCACATATAAGAAACTGGACTTAAACCCATATTATTAAAATAGTTGATTCATTTTGTTATTGGACTGAATTTAAGCCCAGAACACCTAGTGTCACATTTTTATTTTCATTATTCAGCAATAAAAAGAGTCAAACTGAAGTTTTTTTTTTTTCCGTCACAATATGAATTATCATGTTGTGTAATCACAATTTATTTGATTACACAACATGCTGCGGCGCTGCAGTCTGTTTGCGAGTCGCTCTGCATGTAAACGTTTCATTAATGTTTATATATTTTTTTCAATCACTGAACGAAGCCTGTCATATTTTGGACAAGAGTCAGGATCTTAAATCACTTGCACAAAACTTTTGATCAGCACTCAGCATTTGTTTGTTTGTAATTTAAACCTGTGTGCGCAGAGAGAGGCATTTTTGGCACGGGGCTGGAGAGAGAGAGAAAGCAAGCGAGCGAGTGCGCTCTTGGTCATTAGTTCATTTACTTATTTTTGTGTAGGTAATATGTTGTGAAACATGTTTAAACTTAAACTACATCTACAGGTAGTTATGTCTCGTTATATTAGTTTGTCTTGTTATTGGCGTCACGCTGTCATCACATGACAATCAGTCTGGCTGATTGAAAGCCTCCAGATGCAGTGGATGCAACGCACACCAGATGCGCGATGCAAATACTATGAGAATATATTCGAATATCTGTGTTTTTGAGAGGGAATATTCGAATACCATTTTTGAGCAATTTTGACAGCCCTAGTAAGCATGTCAATGTCTTGGAATATCAAGAATGCATGAAGTTAAGTCAGCACCCTTCACATCAGCATGTAACACAGGGATTTTTTATAAAAGATGTTTATTTACACAGTCAAAGTTCTGTAATTGTCTTTGCATTCTGATTCCTCACTTCATTAGAATCATGAGTAGCTCTTCTTTGTAAACAGCATCATTTTCTGGGGCCATGCAAACCTGTACTAGTGTGGAGTTATTCTACAGTATTTATGTCAGTAAAATAGACCCTCCTAAGTTTATCTACTGCAGTAATTCTGTTCTCTACCAGTAGAAAATGCTGTGAACCAGGGATTAAAAATAACTTTTTTCACCACCGTCCCGGAAACGTCCCGAAAAACATTTTGAACCGTCCTGAATCGTCCCGAAAATGTTTTTTACATTTTGAGTTGTTACTTACTGATAATATAATAAAAACACAATACATTATGTTGATAATAAATAATATATTTATTTCCAGACTAGATTTGTTGTGTTGTTGTAGATGACAAACAACATGCTCAGTCACAGAACTGTGGCCTACCTGACCTTATGCCACTACTCCACCATTTAGTGACTGCATTTAGTGGGTTGTAGTCGTCATGAGAAGGGCCATGCATTGAGATTTGCATGAGGCTGTTAAGAGCTGTCAAAATTGCTCAAAAATGACGTTTGAAAAAACACACATATTTGAATATCTGTATTTGCGCATGATATCAATGACGCGCATCTGGGGTGCGTTGCATCCGCTGCATCTGGGGGCTTTCAATCAGCCAGACTGTCAGGTGATGACAGCATGACATCAATAACAGGACAAACTAATACAACCAGACAAAACTACTTCTATAGGTAGTTAATTTAAGTTTAAACATATTTCACAACACATTACCTACACAAAAATAAGTAAATGAACTGATGACCAAGAGCGGAGATTCCCTCGCTCGCTCTCTGCGCTTACTGGTTTAAATGAACAACAAACAAATGCTGAGTGCTGATCAAGAGTTTTGTGCAGCAATTTAAGGTCCCAAATATGACAGGCTTCATTCAGTGATTGAAACAAATATGTCAACATTAATGAAACGTGCAATGATGTTGCGCACATCATTGCGCACAGTGACAGCAGACCTTTGGCGACAGTATCCTCGTCTCGTCTCAGCTGAGCTCGAGCGGCAACAGTATCTCAGCTGAGCGGCAGCAGTGAGAGAGCAGCAGTTTCTGCGTCTCATTGAACAACGCAAACGCGAGTGCCCCAGTCATTAACCTTTTCACATAAGTATTTCCCACCGACTGCGAACCCATTATGGTTCACAGAAAGTGTTGAAAACTTAAACAGAAACATTTAGTCAGTCAAAATTCTCTTTCGTCCTGTGGTCGTCCCGAGAGAGAATATTGATCGTCCCGATGACAATTAACACAGTCCCCGGGAAGACGTTAATTTTAATCCCTGCTGTGAACACCTGATTATACATGAAAAAAAAAAAATACTGTCAGATACCGTGAAACCGTTCAAATTTTGAAAAATACCGTGATATATGTTTTTGGTCATACCGCCCAGCCCTACACTAATATACAGTGCTTAAATGTATTCGAACACTTGTCTGATGTAGGCGGTAACGTATGGTGTCACTTCCTTTTCTTCCACTGGTGATACACTCTGCATCTCCTGCTCTCTATGCGATCTATGCTATCTACTGTTAGGATCGATTAACTGACAAACACTAGTTTTGTAAAGTTGGTAAACACTTTCACCCGATACTTTTACTTAAACTTCATCTTTCACATAGACTCACAGATTCACATACGGTGGTTTTGCTAGCATAACAAGTTAGCTTTACTGGCAGGCTATTCCAGGCGATACTATGCTAGACTGTGGGCCACTAAGGCTACGTTTACACTAGCATGGGTTTTTTTGTTTTTTTAAACCGGAGACTTTCCCCTGCCTTCGTGCCTTTCGTTTACACACAAATGGCGATTTTGCCTCTGAAAACGATTCTATCTAAAAACTCCGGCAAAAGCGGAAATTTTAGGAAACTTTTTTCACATTTGCATGTAAAGGAGAAAAACAGAGAAAAACAGAGTTTTAGGCAATCTACGATCCAAAAATGCAACCTTTCTACATTTGGTTTATGATCATTTGTACATGTTTGCATTTGCAAATACAGCTCCTATATTACGTAGAGGAGCAGAGATGTTAGGGCTCGGAGGTGAGCCAGAACGTGTCACCGTCAGCATTGCCGGTTTGGGGTCCGACCTGGGCGGACTGCCGTCTGGTGCGAGAACTTTGAGAATGAGGTTATTGTCACGGAGGAGTGGTGTGACAATTTTAGGATGTTGCGATCATCGCTGCTGTCACTCTGTCGCTTGTATAGTTACGTCCATACATCGAGGGTGAGAGGTCAGTCGTCGTTGTCGATGATGATTTTGATGGGCTTGTATAGCTTTCTCCTTCTTCCTACACTGCCTCCCACAGGCTTGGTGTAGTTATGATGGCTCTCGACAGCTTATTTATGCGGGATAATATTGGAAAGGATGTAAGTTATTTTGTAAAACTGAGGGAAGAAAATATCCGTTTTCAAAAAGAGTGCCATCACAGGAAGATGGGGGGGGGACAAAGACCATCTGCCGGTGATGTTTCGCAGACAAAAACATCAAACATTCTAACACACATAAGACGGCATCACCCCGATATGTCAGTCACTGGTGCGAGGAAAAACGTGTGTGCACAACTTATTCCCGCTGCTTTTAAGCAACCTCTTGACAATAACAGACAGGACCAAAAACATAAATTGGCATATCCACATCTATGCGACATAAGACGTAGTAGAGGAGCCCGGCTTCAAGTATTTATTGAAAAGGGTTGAGCCACGCTACAGTGTCCCATCCCAACCACAGTTACTTATAATGAAGTTACCAAAGTCGCAGTCGGACTACCTCAATTTATCCCTACAAGAAACCGTGTCGAGTGAATGAATGGATGGCATGAGAACCCTCCTTATCCATTTGTTGTATTCTATTTTTTACTTTTGTTGCTTTTCTCCCCTATTTTTTTTTACCCGATTACTTGATTAATCGATGAATAATCGGGAGAATACTCGATTACAAAAATTATTCAATAGCTGCAGCCCTAATTGAGACATTGCAATGAGTGTGGAAGTCAACATTGCCTATTTTATCTCCTGTACGTAGACTGAGGGGGACAACAAAAACATGAGTGAGTCATTTTTGCCTTTGCAAACTCATAGGGCCTCCAGAGTCCCAAATATAATTAAAATGATGAAAAGTTGATTTTGCCAAATATGTACCCTTTAAATATATGACTGGGAAATATAAATTTATGTACATATGTACACAATGGGGGTAGACAACAAAACAGTAACTATCAGAAAGGAATGAGAGCGCTGTGATAAAGTGACAGTGATGTATTAAAATAGTAGTGATGGTCAGAGTGATAAATGTGATTTTGATATTAACCAATGCTATTAATTTAGAATAAGCTGTGACATAAACCTTACACTATGTGGTGGTCTGGTGAATCTGTTAAGCAGTGTATATGCAAAAAAACTTAGAAAATAAACCAGTCGGTACATTTAAACGACCAGCTGGTCCAACTTTAGCATCTGCAGAGTGAGCTAGCGTAGCTTGAGACTCAGTAACAAGATAACTACAGCTGTCATTGTGTTCACCGATCACAATATGAAGTTACGAGTAATATAAACGTATATTTAAATCGAGTTAAACCTAATGTTTAATGTCTACTATGGGAGAGTTCGCACGTTAGCAGAGCCACTTAGCTTCCCAACTAACAGCTAGCAGGTAAGGACACGTCAGTATAAGCGCACACGCAGCTAAACTGTCCCGACATGAACAAGTAAAACACTCACATTAAAATAAACACTTTAATTAAACACTTAAATAATCGCCTTCTATTTTAACAAAACGACTCCTTTATTTTTTTGAAACTCATTGACTTTTTGTTAATTAAAAAAAATAGAAGAAGAAGGTGGCCTTTCTCAAAGCGGCTAACGAGTTAGCTGCTAACACTAGCATATGAAGGCACAAGAGCTATTTACAGGCTAATGTTGTTGTAGCAGGTGAATTTAAGTTTACCTTTGATGAGCAGAGTCGCCGGGAAAGCTAACAGCACCAGCAGCAGCAGTTTGGGCACAAACTTAATCATTTTTGCAGCGGGAATCAGTGCGCGTGTCAGGCTGTCAGGACTTGCGTGTGTGCGCCGCCGAACTGCTTCTCTTCGCTCCTCACACCGCGCATGCCCATAACAAGCTCACCGGAAGCTGCTGTGACCGAGTTCCTTCTTCTTTGTCGTCGTGTTTCAGCATGGATGTATTATAAGGTCCGGATACTTAAGTATAATCCGTTTTTTTGACAAAACCAACAAACGACAACACGGAGACAGCGCCCAACGGCCCATTTTTTTTTTGCAAATTCCTTTTTTGTTGCCGCGTGTATTTTCATACAGATTATATACCATTCTCTTTATACACCGTAATGTAGTTAGGGTGACCACCTGCAAATAAGCCCAAGGGGGGACAAGGGGTATGTTTCTGAGGGACAATGTGGGACACCTGGCGCGGCGGTGCCCCCACCTCACGGGCAGACTCACTAATAGTGGTTAACTAATTTCTAGCATTAACCACTTCTTCCCTGACCCTCTTTTTTGGAGTCCCTGCTCGAAAATGACATGCCCAAACTAAATAGAGTAAATATCTGCAGTTGCAAGCTCTATATGGATTATCTAAATGGAGTATGGAGTATCAAAATAAAGATAACACTTGTGAGATTTCACCAGAGGTGTAAGTTTCACTGTAGATGCCACTGTGTCAGAGTAAATGTACATGGAACACAGCATAACTGAAGGATTTTTTTCTCTCGCCTAAAAATATATTTTATTTTAAAGCAAATATCACCTTTAAAATATGCAGTAGGAGCTTAAAAGTAAATTAAAGTAAACATAGAAAAACAGAAAACAAGTCCAAACAATGAAATAATTGCAAAATTTTACACTGAGTGTCCAGAAGTAACATTGTAAAGATGTTATGTTCACTTTTTAAGGTTTATATCATGTGGCAGGAGAAAAAAATGGAAAATCTCCAAATGAGCTTAACTCACTCTAATGTACACATGAACATAGAAAAACAGAAAACAAGTCCAAACAATGAAATAATTGCAACATTTTACACAGTGTCCAGAAGTAACATTGTAAAGATGTTGTTCACTTTTTAAGGTTTATATCATGTGGCAGGAGAAAAAAATGGAAAATCTCCAAATGAGCTTTACTCACTCTAATGCACACATAAACATAGAAAAACAGAAAACAAGTCCAAACAATGAAATAATTGCAACATTTTACACTGAGTGTCCAGAAGTAACATTGTAAAGATGTTATGTTCACTTTTTAAGGTTTATATCATGTGGCAGGAGAAAAAAATGGAAAATCTCCAAATGAGCTTAACTCACTCTAATGCGCAAGTAAACATAGAAAAACAGTAAACAAGTCCAAACAATGAAATAATTGCAAAATTTTACACTGAGTGTCCAGAAGTAACATTGTAAATATGTTATGTTCACTTTTTAAGGTTTATATCATGTGGCAGGAGAAAAAAATGGAAAATCTCCAAATGAGCTTAACTCATTCTAATGTACAAATAAACATAGAAAAACAGAAAACAAGTCCAAACAATGAAATAATTGCAAAATTTTACACTGAGTGTCCAGAAGTAACATTGTAAAGATGTTATGTTCACTTTTTAAGGTTTATATCATGTGGCAGGAGAAAAAAATGGAAAATCTCCAAATGAGCTTAACTCACCCTAATGTACACATAAACATAGAAAAACAGAAAACAAGTCCAAACAATGAAATAATTGCAAAATTTTACACTGAGTGTCCAGAAGTAACATTGTAAAGATGTTATGTTCACTTTTTAAGGTTTATATCATGTGGCAGGAGAAAAAATGGAAAATCTCCAAATGAGCTTAACTCACTCTAATGTACACATAAACATAGAAAAACAGAAAACAAGTCCAAACAATGGAATATTTGCAACATTTTACACCGAGTGTCCAGAAATAACATTGTAAAGATGTCATGTTCACTTTTTAAGGTTTATATCATGAAGCAGGAGAAAAAAATGGAAAATCTCCAAATGAGCCTAACCCTTTAACACACCTAGCCACCTTTTTGTGTTTTTGACTTTTTCTTTTTAGCATATCTTTTTAATTTTTTCATGCATATTGTTCAAAATTTGCTAGGTTGTGTATTTTTGGGTGCTTTAAAATTTTTTCATGTGAATTCTTTTTTTAGTCCATTCTAAACAACTGTGACAAAAATAATCACGTTAACACACCTTTGAACCAAAGTGTGCTCATTGAAACCCATTAAAATCACTATTTTTGATCCTGCTCAAATATAAAGTAAAAAACACCTTTTCCATGCCCTCCTTTCATGTAAAATGTTTTTTTCAAACTTTCAAAGCACCAAAACTTCAAAGTACAGTCTCCAAAGCACCCCGACATCTAAATTGTGGGGTCCCCACAGCTTTTGAAATATCCATAACGCAGGCGATTTCCCATCACATGAAATGTACAGCAAAAATTAGAGCCAAAACAAACCCCGATCTGTGCGCCGCGCTGCAATTATCACAGGTATACAGGTGATGAGGTGTCTGTGCAGAGCTAAGAGCATAGCTGGACTTTGCATGTCAAACCACACACAATGAAGCATCACAGCGGCACCACAGAGGCGCTAAACATGGTCATTGAAGACGAGCGCACGGAGCGCAATGCGTTCCATCAGCTTTGGACACCGACACAGCCGATGAAGAGTACTTCCCGGGGGCTTTCCCGTGTCCCACCAACTCCACTGACTCTTCTGACTTTGGGGAAGAGGTGACACTAGCGGACCTTGAAGTGTATTAGCAAACACAGCAAATTTAACGCAGCAAATATGTTACTATAATTCTGTGACTGGGGTTTACAATGCCCTACAATTAAGTTTTATGACAGATGTCTGTAGATTTTGTCTGAGCAGGTACTGCTCAGATGGATCACCGGTTGACCATAAAGTGGATGTGTAGGTTAGGCATTGGTCCTGGCATTTGTCCTTTGATGTGCTCCCTAGAGGAGACTGGAGGTGGAATGGCTAACCAAGGGCATAGGAAGATGTAGGAGGAGCAGGTAACCTTTATTAAGTGTGGCTTTGCTCAGGAGAAGTTAGTGCTTCTTAGGATTCTGGCTGAGGCACTCCCGAGCAACTGCAGAGCTTGGAATTGACACTTGACTTGTTACAGAATAAAGATCTCTTTGTTTGGTAAAATGTCTTGTGTCACGGAGTCTCATTCTACGTCATCATCTCATCACCTGGTGTTCTGAACAAGAAGGAAGCCTTACTAAAACGACATTTTGGCGTCACGAACAGTATGGTCTATCTGCTCTGTGTCTGCGACACCGATGGCTCTTCACTGGATCTGCTCTCGCTCCTTGCCGGCATATAAAATAGAGGTGAGTGATTTCTCACTTTATGGGAGCCAGAGGAGATCTGTTGAATTAAGGCCACATTATACTTCTCCGACTGCGTATGCGTTATCCGTCTGCGTCACCACGTAGACCACTCGAGCATTTATACTTCTGCGTCGTGGTGACGGATAGGCGCTGCAATTTCCCGCCCGATCAGTAGGGGTCGCTGCGCAAGGTCTTGTGCTTTTGGCTACAGTGAGCAATGGCGTCCGAGGGAGAAAGACTGTTGTTGTTGAAACAGCGGCCGTTTCTCACTTTTCTGTGTCCCGCAACGCAGTTTTAAGATAATTTGAGGCGAGAAATTGGTCATTTAGAGTCTAAACATGTGCTGTGTGTGTTAAGATATGACGTATTTATAGTTTGGCAGCGACGAAATCGGCGGGGATCAGCTCCGCCCTCTGTAGCGCTCGGCGCTCACTGTGAGCCGGCACAGAGCAGCTTTGCTCGGCCTGTCCTGAGGACCAATCGCAGCTCTTGCCGTCTCCGTAGTCCCTTGACGGAGTGACGGACACTTAAAAAATATTCCGTGCACCCGGAGACGACGCAGAGGCTCTTCGACAGGTTCTGCGTCGACGCAGAGGACTCTGCGTAGCTACGCAGAGCACTTTACGCAGGAGTATAAATTGGGCTTTAGCTGTTGGAATGCAGTGGGCTAACGAGCATGCTAAAAAGGATCATTTGTGTGGTAGCAGGCTGAGGAGTGATGATGGTGCAGAAAGCTCCGTCTGAATTTGTTTTTGTTTTTATGCTGAGGAATAAAGAATTAAGAGAATAAAGATAAAGAGTTAAGAGAATGAAGAGTTAAAAGTAGAAGTTAGAGAGAATAATGAGTAGTAGATGAGTAGATAATGAGTAGTGTAAGCCCGACTAAATGGCCATATGAGAGGAATAAAAGTACTAATATGTGTGAATTAGAGGGCCTGCGAAAATAAATTTTTCATTAAAGAAGAAGTTAAGAAATTAGGGACAGATTGGTTAGTAATTTGGCAAAAGAGCTAATGAGTAACTAACAGTAAAGCTGGTAAACGGTGCAAGATCTCGAAGAAGGGCCCCAATCTTCGCTGAACTGTAAGGCATGGTATTCACCTATACTTTTGAGAAAGTTGAGCGCAAATTCGGTAGGGAACTGTAAATGGTAGGGAAAATTTAAGTAATAAAAGAAGAATGGCTGCTGTTGACCCAGACTATTTTAGTACTGCTAGAGGAATTGAGTACCTATAAGTCAGGTGGAGTGGCAGGTGACAGCAGTCGAAGAGAAGAATGAGTATTGTTGACCCAGACTATTTAAGTACTGCTAGAGGAATTAAGTACCTATAAGTCAGGTGGAGTTGCAGGCAACAGTAGCTCAAAAGAATAATTAGTAGCGTGGACTAGACTATTTGGGCACTGCTAGAGGAATTGCGTACCTGTAAGTCAGGTCAAGAAGCGGAAAGCGTGAACATTGATTCAAGAAGAAGAGTGAAATCCTGTGCACAGGATGAAATAGAAATGTTTTATCTTTCTATTTCTAAAGGCTGAGTCAAGAGATTTTATTCTTTGGGAAAGGAGCAGGATTTCCTGTCACTAAGGAGGAGGATGATGTGTGGCTGGGGCTGAGTTAGCTCAACTCAGTTGTGGAAATTTAAATGTGTTCCTATGTTGTATATAGTGCATGAGCGGATGATGTTTATGGCGAGGTGTCCCTGATCAAGACACTAAGTTCTTAACGGCTCCCATAGTTTTAAGATGAATGTGTGACATGATTTTGTTTTGTTTAAAATGACTTTGTCTTATTGTAGACAAGGAGGGTGCTGTGTGGGTGTGGTTGATGTGATGTGAAAATGACTGAAGTGGATATAAACTAACACATACATCTGTAATTACATTCCAGTAACTATAGGACTAAAATAATCTGTAATCCAGAAGTGAATTTGACTGCATTAGGAAACATCTGAACACATAGTCTACAATTAGGCTCAGGAGATATCAGAGGTCATGTTACGTTTCCGTTAAAGGAAATTATAATAGGAGGACCCGAATGCAGACAGGACAGAGGCAGGTAAGTAAAAGTATTCTTTTATTAACTACCAGGTGTTCACAAGCGACATAGGAAATGACCACACGAAGGTAAGTTAAAGTGAACGAATACAACTGAGCCAGGATCCACTACAGCTCTCTCGTGGCAACACAGTCTGTCTTGTGTTCCAGGTGGAACGAACTCACTCAGGATGTAATGGAGGAGAACGTAAGTTCTAGAGAGTCTGTGGCGAAGCGGCTGCTTCGTGTGGAATGGAGATGACGGGCAAGTTGGAGACGCAACAGGTGGAAGCGATCCCGGAAGAATGGAATCCGCAGGAGAGTCGGTGTTATTCTCAGCAGCAGGAGACGTGGAGACCTGAGAGGAAGGTTTAGGTAAGTAACCAGGTTGGAGTCAAAGTTTCTACAAGCTATGTAAGTGTACGTCTTTACCAGCGGAGTGAAAACATGGATCTGACACCAGAGATGGTGTTGGTGCACATCTCTGGTGTCAGATCCATGTTTTCACTTTTGACCTGACTTACAGGTACTTAATTCCTCTAGCAGTACTAAAATCCCGCCTTATAAGTCCGCTTGATCGCTGATCAGGAACAGCTGGGCAGGAGCTGTGCGGGTGGAGTCATCTCTGGTGTCATCAGAAGAACTGGGTCAACCACGCCCCCTGCTGAGAGAGAAAACAGACACCAGGGAGCAGCAAAGAACAAAACAAACTAAAAGCAGAAATGTGGAGAGTGGAATGGATCGTGACAGTACCTCCCCCTCAACGGGCGCCACCTGGCGCCAAGACAGGAGCCTCGGGATGGTCGCGATGGAAGTCCTGGATCAGGGTCTGGTCCAGGATGAAGTGACGTGGGATCCATGACCTTTCCTCCGGACCGTATCCTTCCCAATCCACCAGGTACTGGTGACCATGGCCCCGGCGGCAGATGTCAAGAATGCAGCTCACCGTGTAGGCAGGACCGCCCTCAATGATCGGAGGAGGGGGATCGGCGGGAGGGACCAGATCTGACTTGACCACGGGCTTAATGAGGGAGACATGAAAAGTGGGATGGATCTTGAGAGAAAGAGGTAACTTGAGACGTACCGATGTGGTGTTGATGATTCTGTCGATGGGAAAAGGTCCGATGAATCGGGGCGCCAGCTTGCGGGATTCGACCTGGATAGGGAGGTCTTTCGTGGACAACCAGACCTTCTGGCCAGGGGTGTACTCAGGAGCGGGAGTGGGGTGACGATTCGCCTGTCGTTGAGACTGTTGGGAGGCCTTCTGGAGTGCTGTCCGGACCTGAGCCCAGACTGCCTGACAACGTTCCAGGTTGGCCTGAACAGACGGAACTGCGACCTCTCTCTCCTGAAAACTAAAAAGAGGTGGTTGGTAGCCCAGGGACGCCATGAATGGGGAAACGCCAGTAGATGCAGAGATGAGGGAATTATGTGCATATTCGACCCATGGTAGGAAGGTACTCCATTCCTCTGGATGGTGGGCGGCGACGCATCGGAGAGCTACTTCCATAATCTGGTTTGCCCTTTCTGTTTGACCTTTTGATTGGGGATGATAGCCGGTCGATAGGCTGGCAGAAGCCCCAAAAGCAGAGCAAAAAGCCTTCCACACCTGCGAGGCGAATTGAGGACCACGATCTGAGACGATGTCAGCGGGGGAAACCATGGATGCGAAAGACGTGTTGGACCAAAAGTTCAGCAGTCTCCATGGCGGAGGGCAGTGCAGGTAGTGGGATGTAATGTACTGACTTAGAAAAACGGTCAACAACAGTGAGAACGGTGGTATGATTATTGGAGGGGGGGGAAGTCCAGTAACAAAGTCTACAGCGATGTGTGACCAGGGACGGTGGGGGATGGGTAGGGGGTGTAGAAGAACAGACGGCGGGCGATTGGAAGTCTTGCCCCTGGAGCAGGTGGGGCAAGCAGAGACGAAGGTCGCCGCGTCTTGGGACATGGAAGGCCACCAGAAGCGCTGTTTTAGGAATTGGAGAGTTCGAGCAGTACCAGGGTGACAAGCCAGCTTGGAGGAATGGCCCCATTGAAGGACCTCGGAGCGTGCAGCTGCAGGCACAAAAAGGCGATCAGGTGGTCCTCCTCCAGGGTCGGGATCGGTCGCCTGGGCCTCACGAACTCTCGTTTCCACTGGCCACGTAGCGGCCCCCAGGATGCAGGAGGACGGCAGGATGGTTCCGGGTTCTGGTTCTGGAGGGTCTGGAGCATACAGTCGGGAGAGGGCATCAGGCTTTACGTTCTGGGTCCCTGGTCGAAAAGTGAGGGTGAACTGGAAACGTCCCAGGAAGAGAGCCCAACGTGCCTGCCTCGAATTGAGTCGTCGGGCGTTCTGTAGATAGGCCAGGTTCTTATGATCAGTCCAGACGATAAACGGTTGGGCGGTCCCCTCTAGCCAATGCCTCCACTCTTGGAGGGCCAAGACGACAGCCAGGAGCTCTTTATTCCCAATGTCGTAGTTTCTTTCAGCGGGAGAGAGTCGACGGCTTAAGAAAGTGCAGGGATGGAGTTTCTGGTCGTTGAGGCTGCGCTGGGAGAGGACCGCCCCCACACCGGTGTCGGACGCGTCAACCTCCACCACGAATTGACGTTCTGGGTCAGGATGGGACAGGATAGGCGCAGAAGTGAACATTTCCTTCAATCGATGGAACGCAGACTCAGCATCACCGGACCACAGGAACGTCTGTTTAGGAGAAGTTAGTTTTGTTAAAGGTTCGACAATATGGCTGTAGTTCTTAATAAAACATCGGTAAAAGTTCGCGAAGCCTAGGAAGCGCTGTAGCTGCTTCCTGGTGGTAGGAATAGGCCAGTCTTTTACCGCCGAGATCTTCGAAGGGTCGGGAGCAAGACTCCCCTGTTCCACAATAAACCCTAGGAGCGGAACGGATCTTGCATGGAAAGAACACTTCTCTGCCTTAACAAACAACTTATTCTCCAAAAGTCTTTGTAATACTAAGCGGACATGCCGGACATGTTCCTCTTCAGTCCTGGAGAAAATGAGAATATCATCTAAGTACACGAAGAGGAACCTGTCCAGCATGTCACGCAGCACATCATTCGCCAAGTGCTGGAAAACAGCAGGGGCGTTAGTGAGGCCAAAGGACATCACAAGGTATTCAAAATGACCTAGGGGTGTATTAAAGGCTGTTTTCCATTCATCTCCCTCCTTTATGCGGACCAGATGGTAGGCGTTACGTAAGTCTAACTTGGAAAAGTCTCGTGCCTTACTGAGGGGGTTAAAGGCGGCATCAAGGAGAGGTAAAGCGTAACGGTTCTTTATGGTTATATCATTAAGGCCATTGTAAGTGAAAAATATTATTCGGCCTTCTCTAAAGTTATCAGCTCCCATTCCTAAGCACAAGCCTAAACAATGTTGTCACATTGACCTCGGTACAGCACTGTTGTCTACAGAATTCGTCTCTTCATATTTTCGCTGAGCCTGACCGGAGGACTGACGCTACTGCGCAGTCCTCCCCAAGGTCAGCTCCATGTATCAGCAGAAGAAGCACCTTTAAGTATCCTAACTCTGGGACTCACAGGCAGACTGGCAGAGGATGCCCAACTGTTAACATACTTGTTTTATGTTCGGCATTGTCTCAGTTCTCCTCAGATCTGAGCTGCTTCCAATAAAGCTTTTCAACTTAACTCATCTCTGACTCCAGGAAACTCCATCTTTGGTCGACTCACTTAATAATCAAATCTCTGCAACAAATTGGCGTCACAAACAGGATTTCAACAGAACTACAGACTGGTAAGTGCAACATTCTTAGTTTGCCTTACCATGTCTGAGTTTGACGAAATCCAAAGAACTGTGTAGTTAAAGGGGATTGATTATCGACTGATTTACAATTAATAAGTGTGAACAATTCTTGTAAATATTCAAATAATAATAGAGTGATTTTGTTCAAAAGTAGAACAAAAGTGTTTCTTTGGGGAGGAGTGTGGGGGTATGTAGTATAAGATTATTGTCACATTATATGAGTGACGTTTTGGTTTCCGGTTCAGCATCAAGCTGTGTCCGACACAGGGGGCCTCGTGAGAACCAAATCATCGGAAAATTAAGTTTTCGGGAGGATGAAAAAGGCCGCCTCGTTTGGTGTCAAGACCAAGAATCTGCCCTGTGTCCTGGGGGAAACGGGGTACGCCCAAATTCCATGTGCACATGGTGTAGAAATAATCACTCATAACCCACACAGGTCCCAGAAACAAAAGGAAAATTAAAAGGAGTGAGGAGTCTCTGATGCTGTTGAAAAGCTGTTTTTAAGTGTCTATATAGGAATTGGTCAGTTTAGAGTGAAGAATAAATAGGATAATAAAATAACAATCTAAACTGTGACTCTATTCCAGAGTACGACTGCACAAACAACCTTGATACACTGTTCTGTCTGCTCCTCTTGCAGAAAGATTCTAAAATTCACAAAACAGCTACTATTTTTATGACCTTATCTATCCACTCACTAATGTCTGTACACTCATGATGGTCTTATTAAGAATTTGCCATGACAATTTGTTGTCAGAAGGGGGATCGAGTAGAGTGGTGGTCTGAGGCTCCATGGACAGCGAATGGCCAACCTGGAGACAAAATCTCGCCAGCCTCCACCCTCCATTTGTGTAGAGATGGGAGGGCTGAAGAATGATTGTATAAACATTTGTCGAGGACATATACACATTACAGACTAAAAAAAGAGAAAAAGAAAAAGTTCATATTTTTGCGACCACCATACTCGCACAGTTCCTCTCTCTGTTCACAGATCACTGCACTGAAACTGACCTGACCTCCACTCCTGCCCGCCATCGAGACACCAACCACCAGGACTCAAAGACCCTCCCACCGTTCAGACAGCTCCACCCAGAAGGGAGATTGAAGTATCAGATTCCTCCTCCCCTGACTCCTCCTTTAACCCCCCATAGGCCCAACGTCTACATCGTCATGAGAAATGGGCGTCACAGGGGACGGGCAACGACTACACACATGCTGAAGAAGAAATGGTGTGTAAGGCCAGACAGGAGGAGAGGGTGAGACTGTGATAACACTTCAAAGCCTCTACAACAAATCCACTGTGTCATATGATGATGATGATGGTGATGATGATGATGATGATGATGATGATGATGATGATAATTAAGGTGACCATGGTGCAGAACACACCTTGCCTATGGTCAAAGTGGCCATTCTTGAGCACTCAACACTGGTGTTCAGGTCCCGACTGCTGCTGACCTCACGGCAGCTACTTAAACATCTGTCAAACTTTTGAGTGTGACCTCAAGTTTGGTGAGCAAATGATGATTTTCTGCTCTGATACTCTGCAAGAACTATGCAGACATGCTAACCACACCCAAGATCAACTTCAGTGGAAGAAGAAAGACTAAAATGAAAAGATGTAAAAGAACTTTGCATGGTGCCAATAATGATGAACATTCTTTGACATGACGAGCTACAAACCAGTCAACAAGCTCGAGAAGGGGGCAGGAGGAAGGAGAGGTGACTCAGTGAACGTGTCTGACTGTGATACAAAAGGAGGGAGGTAACACACACACACACACACACCACTGCAAAGAAGAAATGCTTGCTAATGCAGAAAACAATACAGATTCACACAATCTTATTGCACAATCCAGTATGTGCATTACTCAGAAAATACACCCCCATGCACACATACATGATCAGCGTACATGCTGAGTACATTTTGTCTACATACATTTCTTGTAGACAGTAGAATTAAAGCAGAATTTACTGAAACCCCAAACTGAGTGGACATTATGTGCACTACAAAGGTTCCTCTGGTCAAAAAGATAAATGAATGAGTAACTGTAATTCAAAGGCGAAGGCTTTTAAACATGCTTTTCTGTTTTGTCACATGTAGATTTGATAGGGAACGGCTTTGATGGTCAGACTAGGAATGTCTTTCTGTTTCCACACCTGATGGTGGCGTTGTCAGAAAATGCATGCATTCTAAGCTAAACACACACACACACATGTTCATGTCAGTGCCACACAGTTGTAATATGCAAGTGAATGGAAGTTTCAGTTTCCACTGTTTCTGTTAACATTTTGATAGAAGCACAATCTGATGTTTCTCTGTAGTAGACTGATTTTATGTCAATTGATGAGTTGCACTGCACTGAACTTGTGTCTGTCTGTCCTGATGAAGCCAACAGTTGGTTTGAAAATAATAATAATAATGATACACATGTTCTGGTCAGCACATAGATGACATGGGTGTGCATTGGCAATATCACTTATTTCTGCACAGTTTGAACTTTATGATGTCATCAGTGCCTCACTAGATAAACAAAAACAAAAAAACATTATGATGATGCATAGGTCTTTTTGTTGAAAGACACATGCAAGCTTGCACGTGACAGAGAACACATCATTAATCTGGTTTGATTTCTCCAACAGGTGTGCACTCCCAGACTGGACCTCTGTTAAATGCTGATGCATTTTTGTTTGTTGATGTTTCTGTTTTGTTACTAACACAGTCTGTGGTTAAGTTGTATCTATGCTGTTTGTTCTTAATCATGCTGTTCTGTCCTCAGGTTCTGCTCCTGTCCACTACTCAGTTCTAGACACTGAGCTTGTGGCTCTTTATGAAGCCTTTAGATTAGCAGCTGGTTAAACTAGTTTAACAGTGTACAAATCTACACTGATTCATGTTATGGTTGTTACAACTCGAAATGTTAAATTACTAAGTGATTATTGTCATAAATCTTAACATAAGTCACTGCAGAACTGATAATAGTTCATGTTCAGTGGGGAAGGAGATGACAATATTTAGTTCTGGTCCAAATAATCAGTTAAAATTCATCCCATGTTTTGGTATTTATATGCTATGGTGAGCATGGCATTAAAGTAACTCGGTTTGTTTGATTATTTTGATATAAGTCGGTGCAGTTACATTTTTTTAGACAAAAGATTTTATGTTTCCAAAATTGTACTCCATCGACTGCACAGGATTAGGTTGGTTTTTCATTTCCTTTTGAAAAGTTTTCAAAAGAAGAGATTATGTTCGATTGTTGCAAAATTATTAAAAAAAACATTTTGAGTGTGCAAATTCTCTTGACTAAAAAGAGTTAAAAAAAAAAAAAGTAAATAGTAAAATGTATATTTTATACATTTTAATATTTATTTTACACTTTGTAAAAAATGCACAATTCAACAATTCAGTTATTGAACATATAAAGGAGTTAGTAAGTAGAAAAGTGGGTTTAATCATTATCTTTGCCAAGTTAAAATTCAAAGTCCCTTGTGATGAAGATGATATTTTTTTGTGTTGCTTTTAATAATAGGAATTTCATGTTTTTTTGAGGAGATTGTGAGAATAATATCTTATTGTCATAATCTGGTTACAAGTTTAAGAGTAATTACAAAATACTAATGGTAATTCTATTGACATGTCACTGATAAAGGTGTACATGTCCTTGATTGTGTAGTTTACCTATTATATGTAAAGATATTTCCTTGTGGATATTTTCACATGGTAACATGAACGCCTCATAAGAGTTAATGAAAATGATTTGCATCCATTGAACCACATTGTCTCCAGCATGTCCAACTCCTATTCTTGTAGTCCTAAAATATCTTAAAGCGGAACTAGACCGGAAGTTCCTATTATCGCTGTTTTTTGGTGATATCTGCGTCATTACCTTGTTTATGAAGCCCTGACGGTTCGAAACAAACAGTTCAGCCATTGCTGAGAACGTTGTGTTTTATTGTAATCTCGGGGCTCAACGAGATCACTGAAAATCCCGTAATAGTTACGTAAGCAGCGGTTCTCCTGAACAACCGAAAACTGTCAGAAAAGAGGATTTCTATCGGCTAGTTCACAGCAACTAGGAGGTTTTTAACCATAAAAACAAGTTAATATATGTAAGTAGACCTCCATAACTAACATTTATGTGCAACAGGACCACTCTATGTGACCTTTAAACATTTTTCAAGCAATGTTCTCTCCAATTCATGTAATTAGTTGTGGGCCACTGGAAGATGCAACCCCCCCAAGTTTCATCAGAAAGCCTTATTCCTGCTTCTTGTTTCCCACTTGTCTTTAATATATAAGGTGTTTTCAGTTTTTAGCAGAAAAGAAGGCATTATACAATTAGAAATCGACTTAGTTTTAAGATAATGTCGTACCTGGAGTTATCTGAAATAGTCACTTTGTACTAGGCCATGTTTGTCCTGCAAAGACTGAAAACTCTGTATCTTACTGTTGTATGTGGATGAGAGATAGACAGGTTATAAGTCCTTTCCTTGCCCAAGTTTCTTTTATCCGTTCTCTTGGGGATGAATTCTGAATCAAGATCACAGCATCTAAAAAGGTCTAATTACTACAGATATATATTGATTTATTGTATGGAAGACATGATTTAACACAGTTGATCATTCATTACTCCTGTGATAAATCATTGGTTAAGAAGCTACTTAAAGTTTAGGTTACAATATGTAAAAGTGTAATAACATTAAAATTCCTCCATGTAGGTAAATATCCAAGAGCATTGTGATTTGGTACAAAACATGTGATCTGTTTAAAACAAGATAATGTTTGCATGTACTGAACTGTTCACATGTTCTATCATAAATGTCATATTGTTTGTGGGAAATACCTACAAAACAAATAGAGCACAGAGCATCACAGGGAGGCATTCCTAACTGTGGTCAGTGGACTAAACAACTCCTCCCTCCATTAATGTTTGACATCTATGTTGGGATCTGTGCATATTATTTAAATTATTGGTACAATAACATATTTATGTGCCATCACTCAAATTACAACCATCTCCAGATTATTCAGTCATTACTGTATTTACATCTCTCTTGTATAAATTTTACATGTTGACATGTAACATAGGAATGTATACGTTTACTTATCTTTACGTTCAATCTCATTCTATTAAGTTTGTATTATTATTCCTATACATTGTATGTATATCCTTTCATGAATTTCCCCAGTGGGATCAATAAGTATTCTGATTCTAGATACAGATTACCTTATAGATAACCCTAACCCTAACCCTACACTGTAAAGAATTTCTCTGTAAAATAACAGTAAATTACTGGCAGCAGAGACGCCAGTAATTTACTGTTAGTTTACAGTGCATCTACTGTAATTTATTTTAACAGTATCATACCGTATTTTGGATAACAGTACACAACTGTAGGTTAACGGTAGGTATTATGGTAGTATTACTGTGCACCTACTGTAATTTTCAACAGTATATTACCGTATTTTGGATTACAGTACATGATAGTAGGATAACTAGTTTGTGGCAATTTAACAGAGCATCTACCGTAATTTAAATTAACAGTATATTGCTGTATTTTGGATTACAGTCCATTACAGAAGTATAAATGTGGGTTATGATACTTTTACAATATATGCCAATGTGTTACTGTTTTATACACAAAGGGTAATAAAATCTGCTCTTTATTGCATTTAATTCCTATAAGTCCCCATAATTTAAAAAAGTTCAATTAATCAAGTGTTATGTTATCCTATTATCACAAATCATTCCTGACCTCTTACCAAATGAACAAAAAAACAGATGCAGACTGTTGAGTAATACGTTTGAGGACCTTTGTTATAGAACACAAGAGAATATACATTCTATAGCATTGTTGTAGTTTATTACAAACCCTCATTTGTACAGCAGACTTGTAACATACATTTGAATTACAAAAATTACAAGGTGTAGCATTGCCATAATTTTTGGAATAAACTGTCTCCAATAAAATCATTTATGACAGGATTTACTAAACTCACAAGACACTGAATTAAGTTAGCTTCAAGAACAGTGTAACAGAACAATGTAGTTTGGTAACAAGTATTTAACACATGAAAATGTGAGCAGTGAGTACTTATCAAATGTTTGGCAAGTATCCTCAGTCCCTGATGACGAGTGCCTGTAAAACAAACCAAAGGTTTTGTGCTCAAAAAACTCAGAAGGAGGTGCTGCCTTATAGGTTCAAAGGCAGGACACACTCTATTAAAAAACCAGTGTCCAGAAGGACCTTCAGAATCAAGAATGAGTTGAAAATTACACAACTAATATACCAAGCACAGCGCTATTTAATGTTACACAGGTGGTTGAGATAACTTTGAGGCCTACCTAATCTGAAGGCCTTGAGTAATTTTCTTTGCTGTATAACAGGTAGAAGGCCTTTGATGTCCTTCTGTTGGACATACTTCAGGTCATCCACAGACTCGACACCAGATGTCTAAATTGTAGAAACAATCTCTAATTGCATCTCCACAGAGAGACTGGGCAAAGTGTTGAGGATAATCCTTTTGATGCTCTCTTCCAGTGAAGACATGCTTCTGAAAAGTTGGGAGAGAATGATGAAGAATTATGAGTGACATTCCCCAAACACTGTATTGTGTCAATGGATAATAGTCTAGTAGCTTCTCATGAGCAACACAGCAATAGGCTCTCTGCACTGGTGTGATGTTATAAACACCAAATTCTGGCAGATGCATAGCTTGATACTGTTCAGTAAGAAAATAAACAGATGAACTCTAATGAATAAGAGTAATTTAATTTTACCAACAATAAGGCCATTATTATTATGAGCGATCACAACAAACATTTTGCTGGCTTAAGTTGGTGATCTGGAAAAGTTTGTATCCTCGAATCCAAATACTCCTCTATTAAGACTGTATTGTACTTGTACTTTGGTATGTGATATGTAGACCTAGACAGGCCATAACAGTGATGGTAAAAATGTTCTGAACTTTTGGAAAGTTCTATGACATCCAGGAAAAACACATTTAAAAGAACCATTTGGTGTACAACTTTGGGTCTAAATGTGCCTCTTAACAAACCAGTGCAAGTCTTAGTACAAAGTAACAAAGTACTATATGTGAGGAAAACAAGGCAATACATGGCTAATATAAAATTATAGTGGATATATTTGTAATAATTTGTAAATCAAGTCAAATAAACAAATAAGATGATAAGATAAGCTAGCTACAAGCTAACTTGAGCTAGCTTGAGCTATGAGCTAACCTGAGCTAGCTCGAGCTATGAGCTAAACTGAGCTAGCTCGAGCTTGCATCACCAATTTTAGCAACCTGACCTAATTAAACATTATCTGAAACAGTTCAATAATCATGCAGACAAAACAATACTGAACACTGCTAATTTCAGGAGATGAGCATAACTTTACCTCCTCCGTTGAACTCCACATGGACTGCTCTGGTTGGAATGATGACAACGCTGTGCTGTCCAAAATCAAGTTCGAAAATAGCCAATCACGTCTTGTTAATACAGAATACTGTTTTATGCTGTTGAATTACAGTTGTTGTATTGTTAACTGAGCATTAACTGTTAATTTACATGCACCGGATGAATATTTTACAGTATTTCACAATTATTATAAAATACAGTAAAATACTGTTGTTATCCACTGTAAATTTACAGCAATTCATTACATATACTGTTTTATCCTGTTAAATTACAGTTATCTACTGTGATTGTTAAGTGACCAATTTTACAGTTAATTTATATGCAAGGGATGAATATTTAACAGTATTTTACAATTATAGTAAAATACAGTGCACTACTGTTGGAAATCAGCTGTAAATTTACAGCAATTCGTTACAGTGTATAGAATCATCAATAAGACTTGTCACTATGTTTTTCATAATGTCTCTCTTGTAAGTTTCAAAAATAATGTGTCTCTGGGAATGTAGACATATTATTAGAGTTGTGAACAGAAGCCTATCTACCTGTATGCAAAGTATATTTAGAATTAAAATATTCCAAATTCTGAATATATTTGTGCTGAAAGAAGATATAAAAAATTATCACAATACTTGTGAATTTTGAGAAGGTGAAAGCACTTAATCTCAGACCTTCCACGAAAAGAAGAACAGAAATAAGTAAATACGTTATTAATGATAACAAGAATAATGTATAATTGGACATTTCAGGTTTATTTTATTTTTACAAGAGCTAGTGTTCTAGAAGATATAAGAATTTAAATATCCTGATTTCTAATGTAATACAATGGTTAGTATTTGTTTGAAGTATTTGTTTGGGATGGAGTTGCTAGATAGTTCAAAAGATATGTCTAGAACTATTAAATGCACTCTGTGTCATGGTTTACAGATCTTAATCTACAAATCTATCTTCCATTGTCCTTACTCCATGACTGCGTATGCGTTATCCGACTGCGTCACCACGGAGACGACACAGAGCACTTTACGCAGAAGTATAAATTGGGCTTGTTCCTGAAACGATTGAAAGATGAAGTCACTTTGTTGACAATGTAAACTGAAGGATTGTTAGGGATTGTTATTACAGGCCATTTGTCGTGGGACTTGGGAATTCTACTGTGTTTGAGTAGAACAGTAACATGAGTTAACAGAGATTTCTTGTCCTTCATTCAGGTTTCAGGGTTCCATGGGTAAATTAACCGTCCAAAATAGTAACTAAAGTAACATAATTCTTAAAGGTTTTAGTGATGTTTGTTATTTTGGAATTTAAACTGTGACCATGTTTATTGACAAGTACATAGATGAAGTTTCTTTAATTTGATTAGATTTGCTTAGTTTAGATGGGGAAAACTATTTGTGTTATAACATTGTTATAATCAGTTTAGTTTGCCAAAGAGGGTTGACATAGGGATATTGAGGAGGGTGAGAGGAGGATGTTGTGCCATCAATCATGGACAACCCCTCTCACCCCCTACATGAGACTGTGGGGGTCTTGACCGCCTCCACGTGCACTACTCCGACACTACTACCTCCATCATCTGTGCCTATGTGTACATCAGTGCTTTATCCTGTGCAATAGCCAAAAGTATTACTTTTGTCTTACTGAGTCTGTAAACATTTATTTACGCATTTACTGGCAACATGCAATATCTCTATACATATTCACTGTATTCAGTGTCCATATTAATATATATGATTTATTTATTTTCGTATAAAAATGCATCTGTTTTACCTTTCTTTAACCCCTCGCTTGTTATTGTGTTTTGTACTTTTGCTGTCTGCACACATTTGTCTTAACTGTTTTTTAGCAGCTATGACAAGTGAGTTTCCCCTTTTGGGGATAAATAATGTTTATCTTATCTTAGGAGTATTAAAAGAGATGTAAACTCACTGAAATGTGTATTTTGAATTTCGACTTAGACTGAAGTTAAAGAATATTTTGAATCAGATCCTCTTTCACATAGGATCAATTCACTAAACTTTAACTTTCATATCTGCTGGGTTAATGATTTTAAATTAATTCCAAAGTTATATTAATTTTAAGTTGACGGATGCTTCATCTGTTTGGTGTTTCTCTGAGTTAAAGGGGGACTGATTAGATGGATGGGAAGAACAGGTAAAAAAGCACTCGTCGAGTCTTGGAGACTCATAGGACCAGCTCCAGAGTCTTGGAGACTGAGCTGAGTTGGAGTGTAAGCCCTGTGACTTATTTCATTTTCACATCCCGGACTAATAAGGGAGAGCAAACACAAGACAGATGAAATTGTCTGTTTGATTTTAAATTGTTTGTTTTGAATTGTTTGAATTTCTATAACTTCTTTTAATTGATTCGGTTTGGATTTCCGATGTATTTCCTTGCCTCTGTAAAGAACTATAAATTGCCAGTTCATAGTGCTTTACTATGAATGCCAATTAGAGTGATAGATGTTTTTTGTATTGAAGTGGTCGGTAGGTAACCATGAAGTTCAGAAAATGTACCAATAACCTAATTTTGAGGTTATATTTCTTGTTGTGCTAATGATTGAGAAATGTTATTTACATTCCTAGACAATTAACAATGTGTGTTGATTAGATCACTAACCTTATGCTTTCATATTGTGCTTTCAATCATTTCAGAGTAATGATCAGATCAATACAATACTGTTTTGATAATTTTTCATTGCCAAGGTTAATTTAGTTTATTGTTTTTTAACAGTTCAGTTTATGTTTCCACCTTCCTCCCATTATGCTATGGGGAAATGTTTGGAAATGGAAATGTTTTTATAAAGCAACAACATGTAAAAAAAAAAAGATTTATGGTTTTTAAATGGGTTGAACACTACTCTGTAAAATGTTTCATAAAGAAGATGACGACGTTGGATTCCATGCCGCCATGCATCATGTGCTAGTAACCTCTCCATGGCTGGTGACTCTCTACTGCACGGACAGTGCATGAGTTGAAGTGAATACGATTGCGCGAAATACATTTTGCAGTAATGTGTTTATGAGTTGAAGTGAATATGGTTGCGCGAAATACATTTGCAGTAATGTGTTTATGTGTGATTAGTATGATTTTGTGTATGCATTTTCAATTCCCTGCACTACATGTTTCATGCTGATTCATGATAATTGATGTTTTTATTTCTTCATTTATCTGGAATGTAATGTATGACGATCATTGTATTTCTACATCACCCACCGCAGTGTGTAACATCTGATAAATAGAGAAGTTTCTGTAGGTCTTATTTCCTCAAAAAACATCGAGGTTTGACCATTATAGATCAGAATAGTCAGCGCAGGTGTCTTTTTAACCCTTCTTCTGCATTCTGAGGAAGGTTTTTGGCTCCCGTGTCATGTGATCTGTGACCTCCGCTGTGAGCGCCTGTGATGCTCTGGTGTCATAGGGGTTCTTCTTTCCATGAGGAGACAATTTTGTCTAAAATGTGTCCTTGTTGACCTGGAAGGCGGAATTCATGAGTCATATGGTAGATAAGAGATGGCTAAAGAAGGGTGATGTTATGATTTCTTGATGTCTTGATTACAATGTTTAAGTTTTTTGTATCAGTCATGACTATGTTTATGATTGATTGTGTTTTTTTGTTAGAAGGGCATTTTCTCAACTGATGCCAGGTGAAGTCCTTGGGTTAAAGGTATTTGATACATGTATTTTAGTGATTTAATGGTTAGATGTAATTGATTGGGTTATTGAGGCTCTGTGCTTTCTAGTTTATTGATGGTACAAATCAATAAAAGGGGGGACTGTAAGTGAAAAATATTATTCGGCCTTCTCTAAAGTTATCAGCTCCCATTCCTAAGCACAAGCCTAAACAGTTCAGGACAGCGCCCGCTGGAACTGTTGTTGTCACATTGACCTCGGTACAGCACTGTTTTCTACAGAATTCGTCTCCATGTTTTCGCTGAGCCTGACCGGATTGGGGCAGAGGACTGACGCTACTGCGCAGTCCTCCCCAAGGTCAGCTCCATGTATCAGCAGAAGAAGCACCTTTAAGTATCCTAACTCTGGGACTCACAGGCAGACTGACAGAGGATGCCCAACTGTTAACATACTTGTTTTATGTTCGGCATTGTCTCAGTTCTCCTCAGATCTGAGCTGCTTCCAATAAAGCTTTTCAACTTAACTCATCTCTGACTCCAGGAAACTCCATCTTTGGTCGACTCACTTAATAATCAAATCTCCGCAACAGCCATGATAGTCAATGCACGGTCGGAGAGTCCCGTCATTCTTGGACGCAAAAAAGAATCCCGCCCCCACTCCAGAGGAGGACGGCCGGATGAGCCCAGTCGCCAGAGACTGGGTTATGTAGTCCTCCATGCTTTGACGTTCGGCTCGAGATAAATTATACAGACGCCTCGATGGTAGTGTGGCCCCAGGAAGAAGATCTATGGCGCAGTCGTATGGGCGATGTGGTGGTAGCGAAAGCGCACGGCCCTTGGAAAAAACCTCAGTGAGGTCATGGTACGCCGGTGAGGTCAGGAGGTTTGGGGTTGATGTCTGGAGGTCTAAGAGAAGAAGGTCTGGCGGATCTGAGGCAGTGAGTGGCAGTGGACGCTCCAACTGGAGAGTAGACCAGTGGACCAGTTGAAGACCGGGTTTTGGCGAGCCAGCCAGGGAAGCCCCAAGGCGATCGACGCTGATGAAGCAGGGATGAGGAACAGCTGGACCTCCTCCACATGGTTACCAGACAGGACCATGGTGATGGTGTCGGTACGGTGAGTCACCTCGGCGAGTAGATTGCCATTGAGGTCGGAGATGGTCTTGGGCTGGTCCAACGGGATAGTTGGAATCCCCACCTGCTCAGCCAGAAGAGTGTCTATGAAGTTATCGTCGGCTCCTGAGTCGACGAGACAAGTGAGGGACAACTTCTCTTCTCCCCACTGAAGTTGTCCTGGAAGCGAGACTGATGGGTGCAGGAACAGAAACCGCTCTACTCACCAGCACTCCTGCATGCGCTGGTGAGCTTGCTCTTTTGGGCGGCTGGGGCATGAGGCACGGAGATGTCCAGTGAGACCACAATAGATGCAGGAACCAGACTGCAGTCGGCGTCGTCTCTCCGTGGATGATAGATGGGTGCGGCCCAGCTGCATAGGTTCACTATTATTATTTTGACTAGGAGTGGGTGATTTAAACGACAGAACGGTAGAGACGGGGAAGTGAGAAACCTTGATCGAACGACGAGGAGAAGAACGCCGTCTATCGCGTCGCCTCTCCTTAAGTCTGCAGTCTAGACGAATGGCTAGGTCTATTAGAGCGTAGAGACTAGGTGTTCTGTCTCGAGTGGACAATTCGTCTCTTAACTCATCGTTTAACCCACGTAAGAAAATAGCTCGTTCCACCCACTCTCTGAAGCACAAATATGAAAATCCACCACGAAATCTGCCGCCGAAGAACTGCCCTGTCTTAACGCGAGTAGCCGAAAGGAATGATCAAAGACTCGGTTTAACTCGGTAGCGAAAGCAGAGTAGGAAGTTGGATGTGAATGAACATTACGAAAAATGGCCGCGGCCCACTGAGCGGCTCTCCCGGAGAGTAGATTGACGACAAACGCTATCTTTGCGTGGTCAGACGGATAAGTAGCCAGTTGTAAGTCAAACACCAGAGAGCATTGAAACAAAAAGCTTGAGCATTTGTTCAGTTCCCCCGAAAAGCGTTCAGGTGTCGGAACAAATGGCTCACGGGGGTGCATAGCAGGTCGGAGTGACGAAGCTACCGGAAGAGACTGAGGAGACGGAGGAGTTGGTGAAGCGGAGGACTGAAGCGGCCCGAGGCTAGCTGTTAGCATCTTCATAGCGTTAGCAACATCAACTAGCAAAGCCTCGTGGCGGCTAATCGCTTCACCGTCTTCGATGAGCGCTGTCTGCCGGGTCCATGGTTGGTCAGATCCAACTGTTACGTTTCCGTTAAAGGAAACGTAGAGATTATAATAGGAGGACCCGAATGCAGACAGGACAGAGGCAGGTAAGTAAAAGTATTCTTTTATTAACTACCAGTGTTTACAAGCGACATAGGAAATGACCACACGAAGGTAAGTTAAAGTGAACGAATACAACTGAGCCAGGATCCACTACAGCTCTCTTGTGGCAACACAGTCTGTCTTGTGTTCCAGGTGGAACGAACTCACTCAGGATGTAATGGAGGAGAACGTAAGTCCTAGAGAGTCTGTGGCGAAGCTGCCGCTTCGTGTGGAATGGAGATGACGAGCAAGCTGGAGACACAACAGGTGGAAGCGATCCCAGAAGAATGGAATCCGCAGGAGAGTCGGTGTTGTTCTCAGCAGCAGGAGACGTGGAGACCTGAGAGGAAGGTTCAGGTAAGTAACCAGGTTGGAGTCAAAGTTTCTACAAGCTAGGTAAGTGTATGTCTTTACCAGCGGCGTGAAAACATGGATCTGACACCAGAGATGTGCGAAGCCCCGCCTTATAAGTCCGCTTGATCGCTGATCAGGAACAGCTGGGCAGGAGCTGCGCGGGTGGAGTCATCTCTGGTGTCATCAGAAGAACTGGGTCAACCACGCCCCCTGCTGAGAGAGAAAGCAAACACCAGGGAGCAGCAAAGAACAAAACAAACTAAAAGCAGAAATGTGGAGAGTGGAATGGATCGTGACAGGTCAACAGGAGAGACATGGGACACCATGACTCTTCGGTGATCCCAAATGAGAGGAAATCGGGGACGCTCTTTTTCTTCTCAAAGCTTTGGGTGAACACTTACTGACCAAATAAATATCTTCTGATCATTTCAGGCGTTAGTTGAGAACAAATTGCATACATTTAATATAGGTATTGGGGACTGACCACCTTGATCTAATCACTGATTCCACTAACAGACCTGACTGACGAATGAGGAAAAACTGCAGAAATAACTGAGTGTCTGTGTGTGTGCGTGTGTCTGTGAATAATGTGAAGAGTGTCTGTAAGAGTCTGATGTTCTGAAAGTTGTCTGAAGTGTGGGCAATCAAACATTTGTATGTCAAATCATGTTTGAATGAAAAGAAGTAAGTGCTAATTTGGAAATGGTGTTCTGCTCCAGGGTGTTTATGATTGTGTTGACATTTATTACTTATATTTGTGAGGTTAAGACAAATACAGCGGTCATTTACAGCTGATTGGATTAAAATCAAAAGGTAGATTAACAGTGTAACACTGTTTAGCGACTCAAATTTTTGCAAATGTTGTAAGTTTACTGATGAATAGGGTGCAAATAGCAGCTGGACAATTAATGTGCAGCTGGAATGGCTGTTTTGTGGCCAGGAGCAGTGTTCTCTTCAGTGCCTGAGACAGAAATAAAACTCGCGGACTCTCAGTGGAATAGGAGGGGCTATCTATGTTATCCTATCATCTTGTTCTCTGACATTTGGTCACCTTCACAGTTCCTCTGTGAGGCCTCAGTCTCAACTCAAAAACTTTGAGAAGGGACAAAACAGGATTAAAGTGACTGTATGCAAACTACACATACAATTCAAAAGTGGAGAATTACTAATAGGATTTGGATAAATAAATTTAAATTGAGCGTTTTTAGCAGATTTAAGATATATGCAAGTAGATTGGATGAATTCTGACATTCAAGCTGTTTCTCAGAATTAATTGTTTTAGCTCTCGAATTGAAACACCAACTAATGCCTAGTTTGAATAAAATGAGGTATTTCATTCAAAAGGTGCACAGGTAAAAAAGTAAAAAGTAAAACACAACAAAATAAAAGACAATTAGAATTAGTAATACTAAATGTATTCAATACAGAAGGCCAACAACAACAGAAATAATGCAAGAACAGGGTTGGCTGTATTCAAAACTGAATTGATGAAAACAAAACAAAGAGAATCAGCAAAGCTTGCTGAGGATTGTAGGATTGCATCAATTGCTTAGGATCTATCAACATTAATGAGGTTTAGATTAACAAATCTAAATCTAAAATACCCTCAATTTGCTGATTTTCCTAGGGGTTATTCTGGTATAACAGACTGCTTCAAGTCCAGAAGTGATGAATCATACTACTTGATTTCAATAATAAAAAGCCAAATACAGAAATCTTAATCTTCTCAAATAGGTGGTTGGATACATTTGGAAATGATGTTGAAACTAATGCTGAGAATCTCATTAGGAGACAGGTTTTGATCTAAAATAGAGAGCCAACATACACCCACCAGATAGACGTTCTCCTGGTTGGTTACTATTTTGTTAATTAAAGGTGCTGAGGGTCGTCAGGGACCAAACACTTGACCTTGTGAGGCTGATGTCCAGACTGCCAGACATTCATGAAGGGGCAAGTGAGTGGATGAGAGCAAATGGGGAAATGACAGTGGAAGAAAATCTTGCCACGTGAAGGAAATGAAGCTGTGTGGACTTGTGTTCTTGGAACATCAGCAGTGGATAACCTACTGCATTCCAGGGGGAAAGGCTGGATGATAAATCCCATGTGAGATCCAGAGGTGCTGAAGAGTGAACATATCTTTGAGATGCAAAGTGAGGCAGTGCAAAGAAAGCTGGCACAGTTACCTCTTTGAGGATTGACAATCAATGCAAGAAGGAGACTTAAGTTCCAGTGATGAACAGTGACGTTGACAGTGTCACTTCCAATGAGTGAAGGATGTTGCCACATCTGTGCTGTGGATGTGGTGAGACTAGAAACTGCAGGAGTTCATGAGCTGACCCTGATTCGGGAGAATGTGGTTGTGGAGCTCAGCCTTCTCAACGTGAAGGAGTTAGTCCAATAAATGTGTGGGGAGAACATCATCAGCAGTCCAGTCTGAAGGAGCATGGCATGGTGTCAACTGAGCCAGTACAAGGAAGTGGACGACACATTCTGCCCGAACAGCAGAAAGTGGATTGTGGTTCCTGAACATGACAGAAGCAGGATTCACTGAGTCAACATACTCTGGACATTACATAATATTACATTGCATTGGGAGGCGATGCTACTGAAGTTTCAACGTTTAAATGACATACTGGATGACGTGTGTGAATGTTTATATACAGAAACTGTTTTTATGTTTTCTTTATTTTTATTAGGTGTCTTTTATAACATGGAGATTTGTTTTGTTGGAGTGTAATTTCTAACAATGATGTTTTGGATGTTTTGAAATCTTCAGTGTTAAAAGTGTGTTATATGACCAATTGGCAAAGAGTCATACAATTAGAGGATAAATATTAATTGTTAAATTTAAAAGAGATTCTTATCCTGATTGGCTGAGTGGATGAGAGTTTCTCTAATTTCATTTTAGAAAGGTCTCCTAGTCTTTTTCCCACCTTTTATGAGGGGTGGTTTTTCTGATTGGGAGATAACAGCCGATCTGGGGTTCCCTTACACCTATACTCAAAGGTGATTTGGTTTACAGGAGTGTGGCTGGAAGGAGATTGACAGATGTGGCTAAGAGTAGCCAAATTTGATTGGATTAAAATAGAGGATTAGTTTACCTAGTCTAAAATAGTTAAACTAATGTGCGAATAGGACATTTAATAGGATATTACTTAATTAGCTGATCCCAAAATTGAAAATTAGGTTCTTAACTTGAATTAAAAAAGACCAAACAGGGAGAATTTTGTTGAGTAAACAAGCAAGTGTGATAATGTGCCAAACTTCATGGCTGTGTTAATTATTCTGCATTTCGGGACTCTATGAAGTCCCGAAGGGGGGAATGAAGTGTATTAGACACTTTAACACAGCAAATATGTTACTATAATTCTGTGACTGGGGTTTTCAATGCCCTACAATTAAGTTTTACGACAGATGTCTGTAGATTTTGTCTGAGCAGGTACTGCTCAGATGGATCATCGGTTGACCATAAAGTGGATGTGTAGGTTAGGCATTGGTCCTGGCATTTGTCCTTTGATGTGCTCCCTAGAGGAGACTGGAGGTCGAATGGCTAACCAAGGGCATAGGAAGATGTAGGAGGAGCAGGTAACCTTTATTAAGTGTGGCTTTGGTCAGGAGAAGTTAGTGCTTCTTAGGATTTTGGCTGAGGCACTCCCGAGCAACTGCAGAGCTTGGAATTGACACTTGACTTGTTACAGAATAAATATCTCTTTGTTTGAAAAATGTCTTGTGTCACGGAGTCTCATTCTACGTCATCATCTCATCACCTGGTGTTCTGAACAAGAAGGAAGCCTGACTAAAACGACAACCTTTTATGGAAATCCAAAAACGGAGCGATCTGGGCACCCACAAACACCCTGACGCTCCAGTTCAAGCCTCCAGACTCAGGACTAACTCCAGAACCTCCCCGCTCTGCCGTGGCCATTGTTAGTGAGCTGATTGACACTTTTTATTTATTTTTCACCACGGAGATCACAAAACTTATCATGGAATGAACCAAACTGCATGGGAGAAGGACAGTGCCCGAGTGGAAGGACCTCGACAACCACCACCGTGCGGGCTTAGTTTGGACTCCTTCTGTTGGCGTCTATTGGGCAGCTGGTGCGCTGCAGAAACAAAACCAAGGACAGAGAGGGTTGTGTTGGACATGACGGAGGGGCTGGGAGGGTGACTGTGACTATTGATCATTTATTTTCCTCATTTGGGCTGGCAGAGGAGCTGCTGCGACGAAAGATCACCATCTTTGGCACAATGCGTAAAAATTGACCAGAGCTTCCCCCTCAGCTCCCGAGGCTCCTCCATCTCTCCATTTACTCACACTCTGCTGTCCTACACTCCGAAGCAGGACAAAAATGTCCTCCTCAGCAACGGGAAAAAAAGAGGCCCAGAAGCCCCAGATCATTCTGATTATAACCTCTGCAAAGGAGAGGATACCAAGGATGAAAGTTCTTCATTAAAGCACAAAAAAAAAAAAAAATTTATTTGGTATCTATAATGAGGTCTAATGTTGGTCTAAGAAATAAGAAAATAAAAAAACAAAAATACATACACAATTTGTATAGCTTGTATTTGTATGAGCATCTAACATTTTAAAATAATAATAATGCAATTTTTTTCTGGTAATCTTTTACATATACTAGGCTGCAATACTCCCAAAGAAAAAAAATCCAGTTTGCATGAATTATATTAAAAATATTAAATTTCTTGTCTTTTTTTTTTTCATAAAATTAGGTGCATCATGACTAAACCTGGCAATTTAAGGGTAAAAAATATGAAAAAGTTGGTCTAAAACCCCCAAAAAATTAAAAAAATAAATACAAATGTATGGGTGTATTAACGTGATTTAATGAGACAATCTGACATTACAAAGAAAATAATAATGAAAAAAAAATGTTTCTGCTAATCTTTCACATATACCAGGCTGCAATTATCCAAACAAAAAAAAATCCAGTTTGCATGAATTTTATTGAAAATAATACATTTTTTGTGTTTTTTTTAGATCTTAAAATAAGGTGCATCATGACTAAACCTGGAAATTTGAGGGTTAAAAATAAAAAATATATATTAATATTTGATATGGATGGAAAGAGGAGATGTTGGTCTAAAACCTAAAAAAAAAAAGGCAAAAATACAGATGTATACTATTTTTATAGCTGTGTACTTTCATGCGCACCATTTGGTGCTCTGGGTGTGTTAACGTAACTTTTTTAAAGGCGCGTTTAAGGGTTCACTCACTCAAATGTAAACATAAACATATAAAAACAGAAAACAAGTCCAAACAATGAAATGATTGCAAAATTTTACACTGTCCAGAAGTAACATTGTAAAGATGTTATGTTCACTTTTTAAGGTTTATATCATGTGGCAGGAGAAAAAAATGGAAAATATCCAAATGAGCTTAACTCACTCTAATGTACACATAAACATAGAAAAACAGAAAATAAGTCCAAACAATTAAATAAATGCAAAATGTTACACTGAGTGTCCAGAAGTAACATTGTAAAGATGTTATGTTCACTTTTTAAGGTTTACATCAAGTGGCAGGAGAAAAAAATGGGAAATCTCCAAATGAGCTTAACTCACTCAAATGTACACATAAACATAGAAAAACAGAAAATAAGTCCAAACAATGAAATAATTGCAACATTTTACACTGAGTGTCCAGAGGTAACATTGTAAAGATGTTACGTTCACTTTTTAAGGTTTATATCATGTGGCAGGAGAAAAAAATGGAAAATCTCCAAATGAGCTTAACTCACTCCAATGCGCAAGTAAACATAGAAAAACAGAAAACAAGTCCAAACAATGAAATAATTGCAAAATTTTACACTGAGTGTCCAGAAGTAACATTGTAAAGATGTTATGTTCACTTTTTAAGGTTTATATCATCTGGCAGGAGAAAAAAAGTGGAAAATCTCCAAATGAGCTTAACTCACTACAATGCGCAAGTAAACATAGAAAAACAGAAAACAAGTCCAAACAATGAAATAATTGCAAAATTTTACACCGAGTATGCAGAAGCAACATTGTAAAGGTGTTTTGTTCACCTTTTAAGGTTTATATCATCTGGCAGGAGAAAAAAAATGGAAAATCTCCAAATGAGCTTAACTCACTACAATGCGCAAGTAAACATAGAAAAACAGAAAACATGTCCAAACAATGAAATAATTGCAAAATTTTACACCGAGTATGCAGAAGCAACATTGTAAAGGTGTTTTGTTCACCTTTTAAGGTTTATATCATGTGGCAGGAGAAAAAAATAAAAAATCTCCAAATGAGCTTAACTCACTACAATGCGCAAGTAAACATAGAAAAACAGAAAACATGTCCAAACAATGAAATAATTGCAAAATTTTACACCGAGTATGCAGAAGCAACATTGTAAAGGTGTTTTGTTCACCTTTTAAGGTTTATATCATGTGGCAGGAGAAAAAAATAAAAAATCTCCAAATGAGCTTAACTCACTCAAATGTACACATAAACATAGAAAAACAGAAAATAAGTCCAAACAATGAAATAATTGCAACATTTTACACTGAGTGTCCAGAGGTAACATTGTAAAGATGTTACGTTCACTTTTTAAGGTTTATATCATGTGGCAGGAGAAAAAAATGGAAAATCTCCAAATGAGCTTAACTCACTCCAATGCGCAAGTAAACATAGAAAAACAGAAAACAAGTCCAAACAATGAAATAATTGCAAAATTTTACACTGAGTGTCCAGAAGTAACATTGTAAAGATGTTATGTTCACTTTTTAAGGTTTACATCATGTGGCAGGAGAAAAAAATAAAAAATCTCCAAATGAGCTTAACTCACTCTAATGTACACATAAACATAGAAAAACTGAAAACAAGTCCAAACAATGAAATAATTGAACATTTTTACACTGGGTGTCCAGAAGTAACATCGTAAAGATGTTATGTTCACTTTTTAAGGTTTATATCATGTGGCAGGAGAAAAAAATTGAAAATCTCCAGATGAGCTTAACTCACTCCAATGCGCAAGTAAACATAGAAAAACAGAAAACAAGTCCAAACAATGAAATAATTGCAACATTTTACACTGAGTGTCCAGAAGTAACATTGTAAAGATGTTATGTTCACTTTTTAAGGTTTACATCATGTGGCAGGAGAAAAAAATGGAAAATCTCCAAATGAGCTTAACTCACTCAAATGTACACATAAACATAGAAAAACAGAAAATAAGTCCAAACAATGAAATAATTGCAACATTTTACACTGAGTGTCCAGAGGTAACATTGTAAAGATGTTACGTTCACTTTTTAAGGTTTATATCATGTGGCAGGAGAAAAAAATGGAAAATCTCCAAATGAGCTTAACTCACTCCAATGCGCAAGTAAACATCGAAAAACAGAAAACAAGTCCAAACAATGAAATAATTGCAAAATTTTACACTGAGTGTCCAGAAGTAACATTGTAAAGATGTTATGTTCACTTTTTAAGGTTTATATCATCTGGCAGGAGAAAAAAAGTGGAAAATCTCCAAATGAGCTTAACTCACTACAATGCGCAAGTAAACATAGAAAAACAGAAAACAAGTCCAAACAATGAAATAATTGCAAAATTTTACACCGAGTATGCAGAAGCAACATTGTAAAGGTGTTTTGTTCACCTTTTAAGGTTTATATCATGTGGCAGGAGAAAAAAATAAAAAATCTCCAAATGAGCTTAACTCACTCTAATGTACACATAAACATAGAAAAACAGTAAACAAGGCCAAACAATGAAATATTTGCAAAATTTTACACTGAGTGTCCAGAAGTAACATTGTAAAGATGTTATGTTCACTTTTTAAGGTTTATATCATCTGGCAGGAGAAAAAAATGGAAAATATCCAAATGAGCTTAACTCACACTAATGTACACATAAACATAGAAAAACAGAAAATAAGTCCAAACAATTAAATAAATGCAAAATGTTACACTGAGTGTCCAGAAGTAACATTGTAAAGATGTTATGTTCACTTTTTAAGGTTTATATCATCTGGCAGGAGAAAAAAATGGAAAATCTCCAAATGAGCTCAACTCACTACAATGCGCAAGTAAACATAGAAAAACAGAAAACAAGTCCAAACAATGAAATAATTGCAAAATTTTACACCGAGTATGCAGAAGTAACATTGTAAAGATGTTATGTTCACCTTTTAAGGTTTATATCATGTGGCAGGAGAAAAAAATAAAAAATCTCCAAATGAGCTTAACTCACTCTAATGTACACATAAACATAGAAAAATAGAAAACAAGTCCAAACAATGAAATAATTGAACATTTTTACACTGGGTATCCAGAAGTAACATTGTAAAGATGTTATGTTCACTTTTTAAGGTTTATATCATGTGGCAGGAGAAAAAAATGGAAAATCTCCAAATGAGCTTAACTCACTCTAATGTACACATAAACATAGAAAAACAGAAAACAAGTCCAAACAATTAAATAATTGAAAAATTTTACACTGAGTGTCCAGAAGTAACATTGTAAAGATGTTATGTTCACTTTTTAAGGTTTATATCATGTGGCAGGAGAAAAAAATGGAAAATATCCAAATGAGCTTAACTCACACTAATATACACATGAACATAGAAAAACAGAAAATAAGTCCAAACAATTAAATAAATGCAAAATGTTACACTGAGTGTCCAGAAGTAACATTGTAAAGATGTTATGTTCACTTTTAAAGGTTTATATCATGTGGCAGGAGAAAAAAATGGAAAATCTCCAAATGAGCTTAACTCACTACAATGCGCAAGTAAACATAGAAAAACAGAAAACAAATCCAAACAATGAAATAATTGCAAAATTTTACACTGAGTATGCAGAAGTAACATTGTAAAGATGTTATGTTCACCTTTTAAGGTTTATATCATGTGGCAGGAGAAAAAAATAAAAAATCTCCAAATGAGCTTAACTCACACTAATATACACATAAACATAGAAAAACAGAAAACAAGTCCAAACAATGAAATAATTGCAAAATTTTACACTGAGTGTCCAGAAGTAACATTGTAAAGATGTTATGTTCACTTTTTAAGGTTTACATCATGTGGCAGGAGAAAAAAATGGAAAATCTCCAAATGAGCCTTGCTCTAATGTACACATAAACATAGAAAAACAGTAAACAAGGCCAAACAATGAAATATTTGCAAAATTTTACACTGTCCAGAAGTAACATTGTAAAGATGTTATGTTCATTTTTTAAGGTTTATATCATGTGGCAGGAGAAAAAAATGGAAAATATCCAAATGAGCTTAACTCACTCTAATGTACACATAAACATAGAAAAACAGAAAACAAGTCCAAACAATGAAATAATTGCAACATTTTACACTGAGTGTCCAGAAGTAACATTGTAAAGATGTTATGTTCACTTTTTAAGGTTTATATCATGTGGCAGGAGACAAAATGGAAAATCTCCAAATGGCAAGTAAACATAGAAAAACAGAAAACAAGTCCAAACAATGAAATAATTGCAACATTTTACACTGAGTGTCCAGAAGTAACATTGTAAAGAGGTTATGTTCACTTTTTAAGGTTTATATCATGTGGCAGGAGAAAAAAATGGAAAATCTCCAAATGAGCTTAACTCACTCTAATGTACGCATAAACATAGAAAAACAGTAAACAGCTCCAAACAATGAAATATTTGCATAATTTTACACCGAGTGTCCAGAAGTAACATTGTAAAGATGTTATGTTCATTTTTTTAAGTTTATATCATGTGGCAGGAGAAAAAAATGGAAAATCTCCAAATGAGCTTAACTCACTCCAATAGGCAAGTAAACATAGAAAAACAGAAAACAAGTCCAAACAATGAAATAATTGCAACATTTTACACTGAGTGTCCAGAAGTAACATTGTAAAGATGTTATGTTCACTTGTTAAGGTTTATATCATGTGGCAGGAGAAAAAAATGGAACATCTCCAAATGAGCTTAACTCACTCTCATGTACACATGAACATAGAAAAACAGAAAACAGCTCCAAACAATGAAATATTTGCATAATTTTAAACTGAGTGTCCAGAAGTAACATTGTAGAGATGTTATGTTCATTTTTTTAAGTTTATATCATGTGGCAGGAGAAAAAAATGGAAAATCTCCAAATGAGCTTACCTCACTCTAATGTACACATGAACATAGAAAAACAGAAAACAAGTCCAAACAATGAAATAATTGCAAAATTTTACACTGAGTGTCCAGAAGTAACATTGTAAAGATGTTATGTTCACTTTTTAAGGTTTATATCATGTGGCAGGAGAAAAAAATAAAAAATCACCAAATGAGCTTAACTCACTCTAATGTACACATAAACATAGAAAAACAGAAAACAAGTCCAAACAATGAAATAATTGAAATTTTTTACACTGGGTGTCCAGAAGTAACATTGTAAAGATGTTATGTTCATTTTTTTAAGTTTATATCATGTGGCAGGAGAAAAAAATGGAAAATCTCCAAATGAGCTTAACTAACTCTAATGTACACATAAACATAGAAAAACAGTAAACAGCTCCAAACAATGAAATATTTGCATAATTTTACACTGAGTGTCCAGAAGTAACATTGTAAACATGTTATGTTCATTTTTTTAAGTTTATATCATGTGGCAGGAGAAAAAAATGGAAAATCTCCAAATGAGCTTACCTCACTCTAATGTACACATGAACATAGAAAAACAGAAAACAAGTCCAAACAATGAAATAATTGCAACATTTTACACTGAGTGTCCAGAAGTAACATTGTAAAGATGTTATGTTCACTTTTTAAGGTTTATATCATGTGGCAAGAGAAAAAAATGGAAAATCTCCAAATGAGCTTAACTCACTCTGATGAACACATGAACATAGAAAAACAGTAAACAAGTCCAAACAATGAAATAATTGCAACATTTTACACTGAGTGTCCAGAAGTAACATTGTAAAGATGTTATGTTCACTTTTTAAGGTTTATATCATGTGGCAGGTGAAAAAATGGGAAAATCTCCAAATGAGCTTAACTCACTCTAATGTACACATAAACATAGAAAAACAGAAAACAAGTCCAAACAATGAAATAATTGAAATTTTTTACACTGGGTGTCCAGAAGTAACATTGTAAAGATGTTATGTTCACTTTTTAAGGTTTATATCATGTGGCAGGAGAAAAAAATGGAAAATCTCCAGATGAGCTTAACTCACTCCAATGCGCAAGTAAACATAGAAAAACAGAAAACAAGTCCAAACAATGAAATAATTGCAAAATTTTACACTGAGTGTCCAGAAGTAACATTGTAAAGATGTTATGTTCACTTTTTAAGGTTTATATCATGTGGCAGGAGAAAAAAATGGAAAATCTCCAGATGAGCTTAACTCACTCCAATGCGCAAGTAAACATAGAAAAACAGAAAACAAGTCCAAACAATGAAATAATTGCAAAATTTTACACTGAGTATGCAGAAGCAACATGGTAAAGGTGTTATGTTCACCTTTAAAGGTTTATATCATGTGGCAGGAGAAAAAAATAAAAAATCTCCAAATGAGCTTAACTCACTCTAATGTACACATAAACATAGAAAAACAGAAAACAAGTCCAAACAATGAAATAATTGAAAATTTTTACACTGGGTGTCCAGAATTAACATTGTAAAGAGGTTATGTTCACTTTTTAAGGTTTATATCATGTGGCAGGAGAAAAAAATGGAAAATCTCCAGATGAGCTTAACTCACTCCAATGCGCAAGTAAACATAGAAAAACAGAAAACAAGTCCAAACAATGAAATAATTGCAACATTTTACACTGAGTGTCCAGAAGTAACATTGTAAAGATGTTATGTTCACTTTTTAAGGTTTACATCATGTGGCAGGAGAAAAAAATGGAAAATCTCCAAATGAGCTTAACTCACTCTAATGTACACATAAACATAGAAAAACAGAAAACAAGTCCAAACAATTAAATAATTGCAAAATTTTACACTGAGTGTCCAGAAGTAACATTGTAAAGATGTTATGTTCACTTTTTAAGGTTAATATCATCTGGCAGGAGAAAAAAATGGAAAATCTCCAAATGAGCTTATCTCACTACAATGCGCAAGTAAACATAGAAAAACAGAAAACAAGTCCAAACAATGAAATAATTGCAAAATTTTACACTGAGTGTGCAGAAGTAACATTGTAAAGATGTTATGTTCACTTTTTAAGATTTACATCATGTGGCAGGAGAAAAAAATGGAAAATCTCAAAATGAGCTTAACTCACTCCAATGCGCAAGTAAACATAGAAAAACAGAAAACAAGTCCATACAATGAAATAATTGCAAAATTTTACACTGAGTGTGCAGAAGTAACATTGTAAAGATGTCATGTTCATTTTTTTAAGTTTATATCATATGGCAGGAGAAAAAAATGGAAAATCTCCAAATGAGCTTAACTCACTCTAATGTACACATAAACATAGAAAAATAGGAAACAAGTCCAAACAATGAAATAATTGCAAATGTTAACATTGAGTGACCAGAAGTAACATTGTTAAGATGTTATGTTCAATTTTTAAGGTTTATATCATGTGGCAGGAGAAAAAAATGGAAAATCTCCAAATGAGCTTAACTCACTCAAATGTACACATAACACATAACAGTAAACAGGTCCAAACAATGAAATATTTGCATAATTTTACACTGAGTGTCCAGAAGTAACATTGTAAAGATGTTATGTTCATTTTTTTAAGTTTATATCATATGGCAGGAGAAAAAAATGGAAAATCTCAAAATGAGCTTAACTCACTCCAATGCGCAAGTAAACATAGAAAAACAGAAAACAAGTCCAAACAATGAAATAATTGCAAAATTTTACACTGAGTGTGCAGAAGTAACATTGTAAAGATGTCATGTTCATTTTTTTAAGTTTATATCATATGGCAGGAGAAAAAAATGGAAAATCTCCAAATGAGCTTAACTCACTCTAATGTACACATAAACATAGAAAAATAGGAAACAAGTCCAAACAATGAAATAATTGCAAAATTTTACACTGAGTGTACAGAAGTAACATTGTAAAGATGTTATGTTCATTTTTTTAAGTTTATATCATATGGCAGGAGAAAAAAATGGAAAATCTCCAAATGAGCTTAACTCACTCCAATGCGCAAGTAAACATAGAAAAACAGAAAACAAGTCCAAACAATGAAATAATTGCAAATGTTAACACTGAGTGACCAGAAGTAACATTGTGAAGATGTTATGTTCAATTTTTAAGGTTTATATCATGTGGCAGGAGAAAAAAATGGAAAATCTCAAAATGAGCTTAACTCACTCCAATGCGCAAGTAAACATAGAAAAACAGAAAACAAGTCCAAACAATGAAATAATTGCAAAATTTTACACTGAGTGTGCAGAAGTAACATTGTAAAGATGTCATGTTCATTTTTTTAAGTTTATATCATATGGCAGGAGAAAAAAATGGAAAATCTCCAAATGAGCTTAACTCACTCTAATGTACACATAAACATAGAAAAATAGGAAACAAGTCCAAACAATGAAATAATTGCAAAATTTTACACTGGGTGTCCAGAAGTAACATTGTAAAGATGTTATGTTCACTTTTTAAGGTTTATATCATGTGGCAGGAGAAAAAAATGGAAAATCTCCAGATGAGCTTAACTCACTCCAATGCGCAAGTAAACATAGAAAAACAGAAAACAAGTCCAAACAATGAAATAATTGCAAATTTTTACACTGAGTATGCAGAAGCAACATGGTAAAGGTGTTATGTTCACCTTTAAAGGTTTATATCATGTGGCAGGAGAAAAAAATAAAAAATCTCCAAATGAGCTTAACTCACTCTAATGTACACATAAACATAGAAAACAGAAAACAAGTCCAAACAATGAAATAATTGAAATTTTTTACACTGGGTGTCCAGAAGTAACATTGTAAAGATGTTATGTTCACTTTTTAAGGTTTATATCATGTGGCAGGAGAAAAAATGGAAAATCTCCAGATGAGCTTAACTCACTCCAATGCGCAAGTAAACATAGAAAAACAGAAAACAAGTCCAAACAATGAAATAATTGCAAAATTTTACACTGAGTGTCCAGAAGTAACATTGTAAAGATGTTATGTTCACTTTTTAAGGTTTACATCATGTGGCAGGAGAAAAAAATGGAAAATCTCCAAATGAGCTTATCTCACTACAATGCGCAAGTAAACATAGAAAAACAGAAAACAAGTCCAAACAATGAAATAATTGCAAAATTTTACACTGAGTGTGCAGAAGTAACATTGTAAAGATGTTATGTTCACTTTTTAAGATTTACATCATGTGGCAGGAGAAAAAAATGGAAAATCTCAAAATGAGCTTAACTCACTCCAATGCGCAAGTAAACATAGAAAAACAGAAAACAAGTCCATACAATGAAATAATTGCAAAATTTTACACTGAGTGTGCAGAAGTAACATTGTAAAGATGTCATGTTTATTTTTTTAAGTTTATATCATATGGCAGGAGAAAAAAATGGAAAATCTCCAAATGAGCTTAACTCACTCTAATGTACACATAAACATAGAAAAATAGGAAACAAGTCCAAACAATGAAATAATTGCAAAATTTTACACTGAGTGTCCAGAAGTAACATTGTAAAGATGTTATGTTCATTTTTTTAAGTTTATATCATATGGCAGGAGAAAAAAATGGAAAATCTCCAAATGAGCTTAACTCACTCTAATGTACGCATAAACATAGAAAAATAGGAAACAAGTCCAAACAATGAAATAATTGCAAAATTTTACACTGAGTGTCCAGAAGTAACATTGTAAAGATGTTATGTTCATTTTTTTAAGTTTATATCATATGGCAGGAGAAAAAAATGGAAAATCTCCAAATGAGCTTAACTCACTCTAATGTACACATAAACATAGAAAAACAGAAAACAAGTCCAAACAATGAAATAATTGCAAATGTTAACATTGAGTGACCAGAAGTAACATTGTTAAGATGTTATGTTCAATTTTTAAGGTTTATATCATGTGGCAGGAGAAAAAAATGGAAAATCTCCAAATGAGCTTAACTCACTCAAATGTACACATAAACATAGAAAAACAGTAAACAGGTCCAAACAATGAAATATTTGCATAATTTTACACTGAGTGTCCAGAAGTAACATTGTAAAGATGTTATGTTCATTTTTTTAAGTTTATATCATATGGCAGGAGAAAAAAATGGAAAATCTCCAAATGAGCTAAACTCACTCTAATGTACACATAAACATAGAAAAACAGAAAACAAGTCCAAACAATGAAATAATTGCAAAATTTTACACTGAGTGTCCAGAAGTAACATTGTTAAGATGTTATGTTCACTTTTTTAAGTTTATATCATATTGCAAGAGAAAGAAATGGAAAATCTCCAAATGAGCTTAACTGACTCCAATGCGCAAGTAAACATAGAAAAACAGAAAACAAGTCCAAACAATAAAATAATTGCAAAATTTTACACTGAGTGTCCAGAAGTAACATTGTAAAGATGTTATGTTCATTTTTTTAAGTTTATATCATATGGCAGGAGAAAAAAATGGAAAATCTCCAAATGAGCTTAACTCACTCCAATGCACAAGTAAACATAGAAAAACAGAAAACAAGTCCAAACAATAAAATAGTTGCTAAATTTTACACTGAGTGTCCAGAAGTAACATTGTAAAGATGTTATGTTTATTTTTAAGGTTTATATCATGTGGCAGGAGAAAAAAATGGAAAATCTCCAAATGAGCTTAACTCACTCTAATGTACACATAAACATAGAAAAACAGAAAACAAGTCCAAACAATGAAATAATTGCAAAATTTTACACCGAGTGTCCAGAAGTAACATTGTAAAGATGTTATGTTCACTTTTTAAGGTTTATATCATGTGGCAGGAGAAAAAAAATGGAAAATCTCCAAATGAGCTTAACTCACTCCAATAGGCAAGTAAACATAGAAAAACAGAAAACAAGTCCAAACAATGAAATAATTGCAACATTTTACACTGAGTGTCCAGAAGTAACATTGTAAAGATGTTATGTTCACTTTTTAAGGTATATATCATGTGGCAGGAGAAAAAAATGGAAAATCTCCAAATGAGCTTAACTCACTCCAATAGGCAAGTAAACATAGAAAAACAGAAAACAAGTCCAAACAATGAAATAATTGCAACATTTTACACTAAGTGTCCAGAAATAACATTGTAAAGATGTTATGTTCACTTTTTAAGGTTTATATCATGTGGCAGGAGAAAAAAATGGAAAATCTCCAAATGAGCTTAACTCACTCCAATGCGCAAGTAAACATAGAAAAACAGAAAACAAGTCCAAACAATGAAATAATTGCAACATTTTACACTGAGTGTCCAGAAGTAACATTGTAAAGATGTTATGTTCACTTATTAAGGTTTATATCATGTGGCAGGAGAAAAAAATGGAAAATCTCCAAATGAGCTTAACTCACTCTAATGAACACATAAACATAGAAAAATAGAAAAGTCCAAACAATGAAATAATTTCAAAATTTTAGACTGAGTGTCCAGAAGTAACAATGTAAAGATGCTATGTTAACTTTTTAAGGTTTATATCATGTGGCAGGAGAAAAAAATGGAAAATCTCCAAATGAGCTTAACTCACTCCAATGCGCAAGTAAACATAGAAAAACAGAAAACAAGTCCAAACAATGAAATAATTGCAAAATTTTACACTGAGTGTCCAGAAGTAACATTGTAAAGATGTTATGTTCATTTTTTTAAGTTTATATCATATGGCAGGAGAAGAAAATGGAAAATCTCCAAATGAGCTTAACTCACTCCAATGCGCAAGTAAACATAAAAAAACAGAAAACAAGTCCAAACAATAAAATAATTGCAAAATTTTACACTGAGTGTCCAGAAGTAACATTGTAAAGATGTTATGTTTATTTTTAAGGTTTATATCATGTGGAAGGAGAAAAAAATGGAAAATCTCCAAATGAGCTTAACTCACTCTAATGTACATATAAACATGGAAAAACAGAAAACAAGTCCAAACAATGAAATAATTGCAACATTTTACACTGAGTTTCCAGAAGTAACATTGTAAAGATGTTATGTTCACTTTTTAAGGTTTATATCGTGTGGCAGGAGAAAAAAATGGAAAATCTCCAAATGAGCTTAACTCACTCCAATGCGCAAGTAAACATAGAAAAACAGAAAACAAGTCCAAACAATGAAATGATTGCAACATTTAACACTGAGTGTCCAGAAGTAACATTGTAAAGATGTTATGTTCACTTTTTAAGGTTTATATCATGTGGCAGGAGAAAAAAAATGGAAAATCTCCAAATGAGCTTAACTCACTCTAATGAACACATAAACATAGAAAAACAGAAAACAAGTCCAAACAATGAAATAATTGCAACATTTAACACTGAGTGTCCAGAAGTAACATTGTAAAGATGTTATGTTCACTTTTTAAGGTTAATATCATCTGGCAGGAGAAAAAAATGGAAAATCTCCAAATGAGCTTAACTCACTCTAATGAACACATAAACATAGAAAAACAGAAAACAAGTCCAAACAATGAAATAATTGCAACATTTAACACTGAGTGTCCAGAAGTAACATTGTAAAGATGTTATGTTCACTTTGTTATGTCCCAACTAACCCCTCATCAGGAAAGCAACACAACAACCAAAAGATCTGCAGGTCAACGTGGTGTGGAATTAAATTAAAGCTTTATTTCCAAATTCATCAAAAGGGTTCAACAAAAGTTTGTGAAACAGAAAATGGTGGGAGAAATGGGCTGAAGTGGTAGGTGCCAAATCATTAGTTCAAAAGAACAAAACAAGGCCTGACTACTCCTAACTTACAACACACAAAATCAAAAAACAAAGGCCTAACTTAATCATCTACAAAGAGTCTTTATCAAAAAATACATGTGTGGCACCAACCAATAAACCTAGTGTGCTTAACAGAAATATACCTACGTGATGTAAAAATGTAGGGTACCCAACTTACCTAAGGCACCAAATCTACCCACCACAGAATCACAATGAGTCAAAACTAAAGTTCACAGACAGCAATCATGAGGGCAAGACAGAGAGAGCGAGATCCTGTCAGCAGGCCCTTCTGACTTGGCCCAGTCCATCCCCGATTGGCCAACTCTTAATGGGGAACTGAGCTTCCCAGGTGGATGCCACTCAGGTTGTCAGCACCTGGGAAGAAAACAGAAAGGAGGGGAGGGGGGGGGGAAGCAGAAATGCACACACGCATCCACACTCCAGCCCTCTGGCTGGTTGGCACGTAACATCTCCACCCTTACAAGTCCAAACAAGCAATGTTTGGAACAACAAAAACAACAAACTACATAATGCGTGACAAAGTATCAGCAAGAACATTATCGGATCCTTTCTTATGGCAAATTATGGCAAGATTGTAGTTCTGAATGATGAGTGACCAGCGCATGAGACGTTGATTATGATTGTACATCCTTGAGAGGAATACCAGTGGGTTATGGTCTGTGTAAACAGTTATCGGACCAACACTTGAATCTAGGTAAACTTCGAAGTGTTGTAGGGCAAACAACAAGGCAAGAGCTTCCTTTTCGATTGTGGAGTAATTTAGCTGATGTTTGTTAAACTTGCGCGAAAAGTAGCTCACAGGATGATCAATGCCCTCAACATCTTCTTGTAGAAGAACAGCTCCAGCTCCAACCCCGCTAGCATCTACATCCAGCTTGAAAGGAAGGCAAAAATCTGGAGCAGACAGTACAGGAGCACAACACAAAACACTTTTTAGGCTCTCAAAAGCTTGCTGGCACTCACCAGACCAAATGAATGGTGTGGAAGGACTGGTTAAGGTAGTCAGTGGGGCTGCTACAGAGGAAAAGTTTTTGCAGAACCGACGATAATACCCAGCCATCCCAAGGAACCGTCTTAGCTCTCTCCTAGTGACAGGTACAGGGAAATTTGCAACAACAGCAACCTTGGCATCCACAGGACACACCTTTCCTCCTCCAACCTGCTGACCAAGATATGTGATTGTGCCTTTTCCAAAGTCACATTTGGCAAGGTTGAGGGTCAGAGAAGCATCAGCCAGGCATTTAAAGACTTCTCTCATTGTAACTATATGACTGTCCCAGTCATCAGAATATACGACGATGTCATCTAAATAGGCTCTGCATTTCGGAACATCTCCCAATATCTTGTTCACCAACCTCTGAAATGTAGCAGGTGCATTACACATACCAAAAGGCATGACTGTGTACTGTAGGAAGCTGTCTGGTGTTACAAATGCTGACACATCAGAAGCATGTGGAGTTAATGGAACTTGCCAATACCCTTTTAGCATATCCAATTTACTCACATACTTTGCTTGACCAATTTCATCAATGCAGTCATCCATCAGGGGTAGCGGATGTGCATCTGGGACAGTTACGGAGTTCACTCTGCGGTAGTCCGTGCAGAACCTTGGACTTCCATCTGATTTTATGTCGAGAAGACAAGGCGAACTCCACGAACTAGAACTTGGCACAGCAAATCCATTATTCAAAAGATAGTCAACTTCTTTCCTCATCATCCCCCTCTTTGCCGGACTAGCTCGATAAGCACGCTGCTTAATTGGCCTAGGCTTAGTCAAAACAATATCATGAGTGATAACAGATGTCTGGGATGGAATGTCCTTGAACAAACTTGGGAATTCATTAACAAGTTTCACAACATCATTACACTGGTCATCAGAAAGATGAGACAAGTACTGGGGAAAAGTCAACAACACTTCTGAATTACTCAATCTTGCTCCCTGTGGTGTTGCATTACGCATCACCAACCCCTCATCAGGAATGCTCACCACTGAGATGGAAGCCATTGGGGAGGTGTCGATCTTCACCTCATGGGCTGTGGATAACCCACTTTCATCCTCTCGGGAACGGTATGGCTTAATCATGTTGACGTGACACACCCTGGTCTGTCTCCTGCGGTCCGGGGTCTTAATAACATAGTTCACGTCAGTGAGCCTTTTCTCTACAACATAAGGACCAGAAAATTTTGTGCTGAGTGTCGAACCAGGTGTAGGCAAGAGAATCAAAACTTTGTCACCTGGCTGGAACAAGTGGGTTACTGTCTTCTGGTCATAGCGATGCTTCATCCTCACCTGTGAGGAGGTCAGGGCATCTTTAGCCAAGGAACAGGCTAGCTTGAGGCGATCCTTTAATTTTGTCACATACTCTGGAATACTTTTCACCTTCTTGTCAGGCACAACTAGCTGTTCTTTAAGGACTTTCAATGGACCCCGTACCTCATGTCCAAACACAAGCTGTGCAGGACTAAAACCTAGCGATTCCTGCACAGCCTCACGAGTGGCAAACATAACAAGGGGAATACTTTCATCCCAATCCCTCTGTGATTCGAAGCAGTGCTTGCGTAACATGGATTTCATAGTCTGGTGAAACCTTTCAAGCGACCCCTGGCTTTCAGGATGGTACGGACTAGACATCAAATGTTAAAATGTCAAATTGGTGCCCTGATCAGTCTGAATCACCTTCGGCAAACCATACACTGAAAATAATTTTACCAAAGCCTTGGTGATCACTGAAGCTTTAATTTTCCGCAAAGGGATAGCCTCTGGAAACCTTGTGGTAGCACACATAACTGTAAGGAGAAACTGATTACCAGATTTCGTTTTGGGCAATGGCCCAACACAATCAACTATTACCCTCTCAAATGGTTCTCCGATTGCTGGAATTGGGCAGAGGGGAGCAGAAGGGATCACCTGATTTGGCTTCCCAGTTACTTGACACACATGACAAGTACGACAATAAAGAGCAACATCAGACTTAAGTCCAGGCCAAAAGAAATGCCTGAGAACTTTGTTATAGGTCTTAGTGACACCCATGTGCCCTGCCCAGGGATGGTCATGGGCCAAGGACAGTACCTGAGAGCGGTAGGACGTGGGAACTACAACTTGGAAAGTAGCGCTCCAGTCCTCATTCTCCAAATTACTGGTCCAATGTCGCATCAGCAGGCCATTATTGAGAATGTAGGCCATTTTCATACACTTTGCCTCGTCCCAACTAAGAACAGAAGAGAGACATTTTGCAAGTGTTTCATCTACCTGTTGCGCAGCAATGAACTCCTCTCGAGTGGCTAGCAATTTTACAGACTCTGGACTAGGAAGAGTAGGGTGGATCTCAGGTTGACTTTTACACCTCGATACAACGGCCTCAGAATCCTGCTCTGCAAACAGAACAGAGTTAGACAAGTCAGGGCCATATTTCTTTGTGTAGGCCCTGGTAACCACACAAGCAGGAAAGACATGGGAATATCTCTGGCCGATGTTGTCCGACTCGGCGTCCAACCTAGGGCTGTCTAGTACTTCTGGAACTGGTGTAACTTTGCCTCCAGCGATGTCATCTCCCAGAATGAAATCAACACCTTTGACAGGCAAAACTGGGAGAACAGCAACCTTAACTAGTCCACTGACCAAGGGAGATTGAAAATAGACATAATGCAAAGGGGAAAGCACATAACCCATTTCAATACCCTGGACAACTACACTTGAGTGACATGAGGACTCAGATGATAGAGGTAAAATACCTTCTTTAATAAGGGACTGGGAGCCTCCTGTTTCTCTCAGTATTGTTACTTGCTGCTGATCTTTTGGATCTTCAGTTAACGAAACATTGCCCTTAGAAACAAATGGTTTGAAGCATGCATCAACTTCATCCAGGGACAGTTGAGTATAGGAAGATGTAACACTTTTGATCAGACCCACTCCTTTTGGGGTGGTCAAGCTCGGAGAGAACTGTTGTTTACGTTTTAAAGCAAGACAATCAGCAACAATATGACCCTTCCTATGACAGTAGAAGCATTCACGTTCCTCCCGAGGAGGTGACGGTGGACAGTTAGGCTTCTCAGGAACAAGGTGTTTAGGTTCAGGTCTTACAGGACGCAGTACTGATGTTCTGTCTGGGCGATACGGAGACACAAACACATTTTTATGAGTCAATACAAATTCATCAGCCAACACAGCTGCTTTGGAAAGCGTGGCCACCTTTTGTTCATTTAAAAACACCACCATCTTTTCTGGTAGAGTGTTCTTAAAATCTTCTACAAGCATCAACTGACGAAGAGATTCAAAATCGTCACTAACCCCAGCAGCGGCACACCACTTATCAAAGAGGACACTTTTTTCACGTGTGAATTCAACAAAAGTTTGTCCACCTGATCGTCTATGGTTTCTAAACTTCTGCCTGTAGGCCTCTGGCACAAGCTCATAGGCACGAAAAATAGACTCCTTAAGCATGTCATATTGCAAACTTTCTTTTAATGAAAGAGATGACACAACCTCCTGAGCCTTACCAACCAATTTGCACTGAAGAAGAATAGGCCACATGTCTCGAGGCCAGTCTAGTGCAGTAGCAATCCTTTCAAAGGCATTAAAATAGGAATCTACCTCTGACTCCCGAAAAGTTGGCACTAATGCAATATGTTTACTTATGTCAAACGTTGGCTTGTGACTTTTTGCATGCAAGGGTTCAGAATTTTCGGTTGCATATTGAAGAGTCTGGCTAGAAGAGATTCTCAAGGCTTCAACTTCAAGCTGCCGTAACTTAATGTCTCTCTCAGCCTCTATCTCTAGTTTACGCACCTGAAATCTGAGGTCATAATCTGCTTTACGGACCAACTCCTTCTCCTGAGCAGCTAGCTGAAGTCGGGCTAAGCGAACCTTGAGTCTGGTATTCCCACTGGACCCACTGGACTCTGGGGAGAAAGCCTCAAAACGAGGCAGAGTTGCTGGCATAGCCTGGCTTTCCCCCATGTCCTGTGGAGGGGTGGCCTGTGTGTCGATTCCCCTTTATCATCCAACCCAGAAACATTTGGTCCCACATAAGCCTCATGCCTAGGCTGGGCTGGGCTGAGCTAACCGTTAGGACATTTAAGTCAATTAACTTGTTCAGAATTATATTTTTAATTTCTTTTTTAACATCATATTTTTTTACAGGGATTTCATAGTGTGCTGCAATACCCAATAAATCATCCTTTCGGCATGAATCTATCTTTTCAAAGCTAGGGTTATCAATGAGGTCTTGTAACTTTAAACTCATGCTGAAAATAATCCCACACAACAATGAACAACAAACTTTGATTATTTAGCTCAGGGAAGGAAAAGATCCCGGACGAGCCCCCATTTGTTACGTCCCAACTAACCCCTCATCAGGAAAGCAACACAACAACCAAAAGATCTGCAGGTCAACGTGGTGTGGAATTAAATTAAAGCTTTATTTCCAAATTCATCAAAAGGGTTCAACAAAAGTTTGTGAAACAGAAAATGGTGGGAGAAATGGGCTGAAGTGGTAGGTGCCAAATCATTAGTTCAAAAGAACAAAACAAGGCCTGACTACTCCTAACTTAAAACACACAAAATCAAAAAACAAAGGCCTAACTTAATCATCTACAAAGAGTCTTTATCAAAAAATACATGTGTGGCACCCACCAATAAACCTAGTGTGCTTAACAGAAATATACCTACGTGATGTAAAAATGTAGGGTACCCAACTTACCTAAGGCACCAAATCTACCCACCACAGAATCACAATGAGTCAAAACTAAAGTTCACAGACAGCAATCATGAGGGCAAGACAGAGAGAGCGAGATCCTGTCAGCAGGCCCTTCTGACTTGGCCCAGTCCATCCCCGATTGGCCAACTCTTAATGGGGAACTGAGCTTCCCAGGTGGATGCCACTCAGGTTGTCAGCACCTGGGAAGAAAACAGAAAGGAGGGGAGGGGGGGGGAAAGCAGAAATGCACACACGCATCCACACTCCAGCCCTCTGGCTGGTTGGCACGTAACAACTTTTTAAGGTTTTATCATGTGGCAGGAGAAAAAAATGGAAAATCTCCAAATGAGCTTAACTCACTCTAATGAACACATAAACATAGAAAAACAGAAAACAAGTCCAAACAATGAAATAATTGCAACATTTTACACTGAGTGTCCAGAAGTAACATTGTTAAGATGTTATGTTCACTTTTTTAAGTTTATATCATATTGCAAGAGAAAGAAATGGAAAATCTCCAAATGAGCTTAACTGACTCCAATGCGCAAGTAAACATAGAAAAACAGAAAACAAGTCCAAACAATAAAATAATTGCAAAATTTTACACTGAGTGTCCAGAAGTAACATTGTAAAGATGTTATGTTCATTTTTTTAAGTTTATATCATATGGCAGGAGAAAAAAATGGAAAATCTCCAAATGAGCTTAACTCACTCCAATGCACAAGTAAACATAGAAAAACAGAAAACAAGTCCAAACAATAAAATAGTTGCTAAATTTTACACTGAGTGTCCAGAAGTAACATTGTAAAGATGTTATGTTTATTTTTAAGGTTTATATCATGTGGCAGGAGAAAAAAATGGAAAATCTCCAAATGAGCTTAACTCACTCTAATGTACACATAAACTTCGAAAAACAGAAAACAAGTCCAAACAATGAAATAATTGCAACATTTTTCACTGAGTGTCCAGAAGTAACAATGTAAAGATGTTATGTTCACTTTTTAAGGTTTATATCATGTGGCAGGAGAAAAAAATGGAAAATCTCCAAATGAGCTTAACTCACTCTAATGTACACATAAACATAGAAAAACAGAAAACAAGTCCAAACAATGAAATAATTGCAAAATTTTACACCGAGTGTCCAGAAGTAACATTGTAAAGATGTTATGTTCACTTTTTAAGGTTTATATCATGTGGCAGGAGAAAAAAAATGGAAAATCTCCAAATGAGCTTAACTCACTCCAATAGGCAAGTAAACATAGAAAAACAGAAAACAAGTCCAAACAATGAAATAATTGCAACATTTTACACTAAGTGTCCAGAAATAACATTGTAAAGATGTTATGTTCACTTTTTAAGGTTTATATCATGTGGCAGGAGAAAAAAATGGAAAATCTCCAAATGAGCTTAACTCACTCCAATGCGCAAGTAAACATAGAAAAACAGAAAACAAGTCCAAACAATGAAATAATTGCAACATTTTACACTGAGTGTCCAGAAGTAACATTGTAAAGATGTTATGTTCACTTATTAAGGTTTATATCATGTGGCAGGAGAAAAAAATGGAAAATCTCCAAATGAGCTTAACTCACTCTAATGAACACATAAACATAGAAAAATAGAAAAGTCCAAACAATGAAATAATTTCAAAATTTTAGACTGAGTGTCCAGAAGTAACAATGTAAAGATGCTATGTTAACTTTTTAAGGTTTATATCATGTGGCAGGAGAAAAAAATGGAAAATCTCCAAATGAGCTTAACTCACTCCAATGCGCAAGTAAACATAGAAAAACAGAAAACAAGTCCAAACAATGAAATAATTGCAAAATTTTACACTGAGTGTCCAGAAGTAACATTGTAAAGATGTTATGTTCATTTTTTTAAGTTTATATCATATGGCAGGAGAAGAAAATGGAAAATCTCCAAATGAGCTTAACTCACTCCAATGCGCAAGTAAACATAAAAAAACAGAAAACAAGTCCAAACAATAAAATAATTGCAAAATTTTACACTGAGTGTCCAGAAGTAACATTGTAAAGATGTTATGTTTATTTTTAAGGTTTATATCATGTGGAAGGAGAAAAAAATGGAAAATCTCCAAATGAGCTTAACTCACTCTAATGTACATATAAACATGGAAAAACAGAAAACAAGTCCAAACAATGAAATAATTGCAACATTTTACACTGAGTTTCCAGAAGTAACATTGTAAAGATGTTATGTTCACTTTTTAAGGTTTATATCGTGTGGCAGGAGAAAAAAATGGAAAATCTCCAAATGAGCTTAACTCACTCCAATGCGCAAGTAAACATAGAAAAACAGAAAACAAGTCCAAACAATGAAATGATTGCAACATTTAACACTGAGTGTCCAGAAGTAACATTGTAAAGATGTTATGTTCACTTTTTAAGGTTTATATCATGTGGCAGGAGAAAAAAAATGGAAAATCTCCAAATGAGCTTAACTCACTCTAATGAACACATAAACATAGAAAAACAGAAAACAAGTCCAAACAATGAAATAATTGCAACATTTAACACTGAGTGTCCAGAAGTAACATTGTAAAGATGTTATGTTCACTTTTTAAGGTTAATATCATCTGGCAGGAGAAAAAAATGGAAAATCTCCAAATGAGCTTAACTCACTCTAATGAACACATAAACATAGAAAAACAGAAAACAAGTCCAAACAATGAAATAATTGCAACATTTAACACTGAGTGTCCAGAAGTAACATTGTAAAGATGTTATGTTCACTTTGTTATGTCCCAACTAACCCCTCATCAGGAAAGCAACACAACAACCAAAAGATCTGCAGGTCAACGTGGTGTGGAATTAAATTAAAGCTTTATTTCCAAATTCATCAAAAGGGTTCAACAAAAGTTTGTGAAACAGAAAATGGTGGGAGAAATGGGCTGAAGTGGTAGGTGCCAAATCATTAGTTCAAAAGAACAAAACAAGGCCTGACTACTCCTAACTTACAACACACAAAATCAAAAAACAAAGGCCTAACTTAATCATCTACAAAGAGTCTTTATCAAAAAATACATGTGTGGCACCAACCAATAAACCTAGTGTGCTTAACAGAAATATACCTACGTGATGTAAAAATGTAGGGTACCCAACTTACCTAAGGCACCAAATCTACCCACCACAGAATCACAATGAGTCAAAACTAAAGTTCACAGACAGCAATCATGAGGGCAAGACAGAGAGAGCGAGATCCTGTCAGCAGGCCCTTCTGACTTGGCCCAGTCCATCCCCGATTGGCCAACTCTTAATGGGGAACTGAGCTTCCCAGGTGGATGCCACTCAGGTTGTCAGCACCTGGGAAGAAAACAGAAAGGAGGGGAGGGGGGGGGGAAGCAGAAATGCACACACGCATCCACACTCCAGCCCTCTGGCTGGTTGGCACGTAACATCTCCACCCTTACAAGTCCAAACAAGCAATGTTTGGAACAACAAAAACAACAAACTACATAATGCGTGACAAAGTATCAGCAAGAACATTATCGGATCCTTTCTTATGGCAAATTATGGCAAGATTGTAGTTCTGAATGATGAGTGACCAGCGCATGAGACGTTGATTATGATTGTACATCCTTGAGAGGAATACCAGTGGGTTATGGTCTGTGTAAACAGTTATCGGACCAACACTTGAATCTAGGTAAACTTCGAAGTGTTGTAGGGCAAACAACAAGGCAAGAGCTTCCTTTTCGATTGTGGAGTAATTTAGCTGATGTTTGTTAAACTTGCGCGAAAAGTAGCTCACAGGATGATCAATGCCCTCAACATCTTCTTGTAGAAGAACAGCTCCAGCTCCAACCCCGCTAGCATCTACATCCAGCTTGAAAGGAAGGCAAAAATCTGGAGCAGACAGTACAGGAGCACAACACAAAACACTTTTTAGGCTCTCAAAAGCTTGCTGGCACTCACCAGACCAAATGAATGGTGTGGAAGGACTGGTTAAGGTAGTCAGTGGGGCTGCTACAGAGGAAAAGTTTTTGCAGAACCGACGATAATACCCAGCCATCCCAAGGAACCGTCTTAGCTCTCTCCTAGTGACAGGTACAGGGAAATTTGCAACAACAGCAACCTTGGCATCCACAGGACACACCTTTCCTCCTCCAACCTGCTGACCAAGATATGTGATTGTGCCTTTTCCAAAGTCACATTTGGCAAGGTTGAGGGTCAGAGAAGCATCAGCCAGGCATTTAAAGACTTCTCTCATTGTAACTATATGACTGTCCCAGTCATCAGAATATACGACGATGTCATCTAAATAGGCTCTGCATTTCGGAACATCTCCCAATATCTTGTTCACCAACCTCTGAAATGTAGCAGGTGCATTACACATACCAAAAGGCATGACTGTGTACTGTAGGAAGCTGTCTGGTGTTACAAATGCTGACACATCAGAAGCATGTGGAGTTAATGGAACTTGCCAATACCCTTTTAGCATATCCAATTTACTCACATACTTTGCTTGACCAATTTCATCAATGCAGTCATCCATCAGGGGTAGCGGATGTGCATCTGGGACAGTTACGGAGTTCACTCTGCGGTAGTCCGTGCAGAACCTTGGACTTCCATCTGATTTTATGTCGAGAAGACAAGGCGAACTCCACGAACTAGAACTTGGCACAGCAAATCCATTATTCAAAAGATAGTCAACTTCTTTCCTCATCATCCCCCTCTTTGCCGGACTAGCTCGATAAGCACGCTGCTTAATTGGCCTAGGCTTAGTCAAAACAATATCATGAGTGATAACAGATGTCTGGGATGGAATGTCCTTGAACAAACTTGGGAATTCATTAACAAGTTTCACAACATCATTACACTGGTCATCAGAAAGATGAGACAAGTACTGGGGAAAAGTCAACAACACTTCTGAATTACTCAATCTTGCTCCCTGTGGTGTTGCATTACGCATCACCAACCCCTCATCAGGAATGCTCACCACTGAGATGGAAGCCATTGGGGAGGTGTCGATCTTCACCTCATGGGCTGTGGATAACCCACTTTCATCCTCTCGGGAACGGTATGGCTTAATCATGTTGACGTGACACACCCTGGTCTGTCTCCTGCGGTCCGGGGTCTTAATAACATAGTTCACGTCAGTGAGCCTTTTCTCTACAACATAAGGACCAGAAAATTTTGTGCTGAGTGTCGAACCAGGTGTAGGCAAGAGAATCAAAACTTTGTCACCTGGCTGGAACAAGTGGGTTACTGTCTTCTGGTCATAGCGATGCTTCATCCTCACCTGTGAGGAGGTCAGGGCATCTTTAGCCAAGGAACAGGCTAGCTTGAGGCGATCCTTTAATTTTGTCACATACTCTGGAATACTTTTCACCTTCTTGTCAGGCACAACTAGCTGTTCTTTAAGGACTTTCAATGGACCCCGTACCTCATGTCCAAACACAAGCTGTGCAGGACTAAAACCTAGCGATTCCTGCACAGCCTCACGAGTGGCAAACATAACAAGGGGAATACTTTCATCCCAATCCCTCTGTGATTCGAAGCAGTGCTTGCGTAACATGGATTTCATAGTCTGGTGAAACCTTTCAAGCGACCCCTGGCTTTCAGGATGGTACGGACTAGACATCAAATGTTAAAATGTCAAATTGGTGCCCTGATCAGTCTGAATCACCTTCGGCAAACCATACACTGAAAATAATTTTACCAAAGCCTTGGTGATCACTGAAGCTTTAATTTTCCGCAAAGGGATAGCCTCTGGAAACCTTGTGGTAGCACACATAACTGTAAGGAGAAACTGATTACCAGATTTCGTTTTGGGCAATGGCCCAACACAATCAACTATTACCCTCTCAAATGGTTCTCCGATTGCTGGAATTGGGCAGAGGGGAGCAGAAGGGATCACCTGATTTGGCTTCCCAGTTACTTGACACACATGACAAGTACGACAATAAAGAGCAACATCAGACTTAAGTCCAGGCCAAAAGAAATGCCTGAGAACTTTGTTATAGGTCTTAGTGACACCCATGTGCCCTGCCCAGGGATGGTCATGGGCCAAGGACAGTACCTGAGAGCGGTAGGACGTGGGAACTACAACTTGGAAAGTAGCGCTCCAGTCCTCATTCTCCAAATTACTGGTCCAATGTCGCATCAGCAGGCCATTATTGAGAATGTAGGCCATTTTCATACACTTTGCCTCGTCCCAACTAAGAACAGAAGAGAGACATTTTGCAAGTGTTTCATCTACCTGTTGCGCAGCAATGAACTCCTCTCGAGTGGCTAGCAATTTTACAGACTCTGGACTAGGAAGAGTAGGGTGGATCTCAGGTTGACTTTTACACCTCGATACAACGGCCTCAGAATCCTGCTCTGCAAACAGAACAGAGTTAGACAAGTCAGGGCCATATTTCTTTGTGTAGGCCCTGGTAACCACACAAGCAGGAAAGACATGGGAATATCTCTGGCCGATGTTGTCCGACTCGGCGTCCAACCTAGGGCTGTCTAGTACTTCTGGAACTGGTGTAACTTTGCCTCCAGCGATGTCATCTCCCAGAATGAAATCAACACCTTTGACAGGCAAAACTGGGAGAACAGCAACCTTAACTAGTCCACTGACCAAGGGAGATTGAAAATAGACATAATGCAAAGGGGAAAGCACATAACCCATTTCAATACCCTGGACAACTACACTTGAGTGACATGAGGACTCAGATGATAGAGGTAAAATACCTTCTTTAATAAGGGACTGGGAGCCTCCTGTTTCTCTCAGTATTGTTACTTGCTGCTGATCTTTTGGATCTTCAGTTAACGAAACATTGCCCTTAGAAACAAATGGTTTGAAGCATGCATCAACTTCATCCAGGGACAGTTGAGTATAGGAAGATGTAACACTTTTGATCAGACCCACTCCTTTTGGGGTGGTCAAGCTCGGAGAGAACTGTTGTTTACGTTTTAAAGCAAGACAATCAGCAACAATATGACCCTTCCTATGACAGTAGAAGCATTCACGTTCCTCCCGAGGAGGTGACGGTGGACAGTTAGGCTTCTCAGGAACAAGGTGTTTAGGTTCAGGTCTTACAGGACGCAGTACTGATGTTCTGTCTGGGCGATACGGAGACACAAACACATTTTTATGAGTCAATACAAATTCATCAGCCAACACAGCTGCTTTGGAAAGCGTGGCCACCTTTTGTTCATTTAAAAACACCACCATCTTTTCTGGTAGAGTGTTCTTAAAATCTTCTACAAGCATCAACTGACGAAGAGATTCAAAATCGTCACTAACCCCAGCAGCGGCACACCACTTATCAAAGAGGACACTTTTTTCACGTGTGAATTCAACAAAAGTTTGTCCACCTGATCGTCTATGGTTTCTAAACTTCTGCCTGTAGGCCTCTGGCACAAGCTCATAGGCACGAAAAATAGACTCCTTAAGCATGTCATATTGCAAACTTTCTTTTAATGAAAGAGATGACACAACCTCCTGAGCCTTACCAACCAATTTGCACTGAAGAAGAATAGGCCACATGTCTCGAGGCCAGTCTAGTGCAGTAGCAATCCTTTCAAAGGCATTAAAATAGGAATCTACCTCTGACTCCCGAAAAGTTGGCACTAATGCAATATGTTTACTTATGTCAAACGTTGGCTTGTGACTTTTTGCATGCAAGGGTTCAGAATTTTCGGTTGCATATTGAAGAGTCTGGCTAGAAGAGATTCTCAAGGCTTCAACTTCAAGCTGCCGTAACTTAATGTCTCTCTCAGCCTCTATCTCTAGTTTACGCACCTGAAATCTGAGGTCATAATCTGCTTTACGGACCAACTCCTTCTCCTGAGCAGCTAGCTGAAGTCGGGCTAAGCGAACCTTGAGTCTGGTATTCCCACTGGACCCACTGGACTCTGGGGAGAAAGCCTCAAAACGAGGCAGAGTTGCTGGCATAGCCTGGCTTTCCCCCATGTCCTGTGGAGGGGTGGCCTGTGTGTCGATTCCCCTTTATCATCCAACCCAGAAACATTTGGTCCCACATAAGCCTCATGCCTAGGCTGGGCTGGGCTGAGCTAACCGTTAGGACATTTAAGTCAATTAACTTGTTCAGAATTATATTTTTAATTTCTTTTTTAACATCATATTTTTTTACAGGGATTTCATAGTGTGCTGCAATACCCAATAAATCATCCTTTCGGCATGAATCTATCTTTTCAAAGCTAGGGTTATCAATGAGGTCTTGTAACTTTAAACTCATGCTGAAAATAATCCCACACAACAATGAACAACAAACTTTGATTATTTAGCTCAGGGAAGGAAAAGATCCCGGACGAGCCCCCATTTGTTACGTCCCAACTAACCCCTCATCAGGAAAGCAACACAACAACCAAAAGATCTGCAGGTCAACGTGGTGTGGAATTAAATTAAAGCTTTATTTCCAAATTCATCAAAAGGGTTCAACAAAAGTTTGTGAAACAGAAAATGGTGGGAGAAATGGGCTGAAGTGGTAGGTGCCAAATCATTAGTTCAAAAGAACAAAACAAGGCCTGACTACTCCTAACTTACAACACACAAAATCAAAAAACAAAGGCCTAACTTAATCATCTACAAAGAGTCTTTATCAAAAAATACATGTGTGGCACCCACCAATAAACCTAGTGTGCTTAACAGAAATATACCTACGTGATGTAAAAATGTAGGGTACCCAACTTACCTAAGGCACCAAATCTACCCACCACAGAATCACAATGAGTCAAAACTAAAGTTCACAGACAGCAATCATGAGGGCAAGACAGAGAGAGCGAGATCCTGTCAGCAGGCCCTTCTGACTTGGCCCAGTCCATCCCCGATTGGCCAACTCTTAATGGGGAACTGAGCTTCCCAGGTGGATGCCACTCAGGTTGTTAGCACCTGGGAAGAAAACAGAAAGGAGGGGAGGGGGGGGGAAAGCAGAAATGCACACACGCATCCACACTCCAGCCCTCTGGCTGGTTGGCACGTAACAACTTTTTAAGGTTTTATCATGTGGCAGGAGAAAAAAATGGAAAATCTCCAAATGAGCTTAACTCACTCTAATGAACACATAAACATAGAAAAACAGAAAACAAGTCCAAACAATGAAATAATTGCAACATTTTACACTGAGTGTCCAGAAGTAACATTGTAAAGATGTTATGTTCACTTTTTAAGGTTTATATCATGTGGAAGGAGAAAAAAAGTGGAAAATCTCCAAATGGGCTTAACTCACTCTAATGAACACATAAACATAAAAAAACAGAAAACAAGTCCAAACAATGTAATAATTCCAACATTTTACACTGAGTGTCCAGAAGTAACATTGTAAAGATGTTATGTTCACTTTTTAAGGTTTTTATAATGTGGCAGGAAAATAAAATGGAAAATCTCCAAATGAGCTTAACTCACTCTGATGAACACATAAACATAGAAAAACAGAAAACAAGTCCAAACAATGAAATAATTGCAACATTTTACACTGAGTGTCCAGAAGTAACATTGTAAAGATGTTATGTTCACTTTTTAAGTTTATATCATGTGGCAGGAGAAAAAAATGGAAAATCTCCAAATGAGCTTAACTCACTCCAATGCGCAATTAAACATAGAAAAACAGAAAACAAGTCCAAACAATGAAATAATTGCAACATTTTACACTGAGTGTCCAGAAGTAACATTGTAAAGATGTTATGTTCACTTTTTAAGGTTTATATCATGTGGCAGGAGAAAAAAATGGAAAATCTCCAAATGAGCTTAACTCACTCCAATGTACACATAAACATAGAAAAACAGAAAACAAGTCCAAACAATGAAATAATTGCAAAAATTTACACTGAGTGTCCAGAAGTAAGATTGTAAAGATGTTATGTTCATTTTTTAAGGTTTTATCATGTGGCAGGAGAAAAAAATGGAAAATCTCCAAATGAGCTTAACTCACTCTAATGTACACATAAACATAGAAAAACAGAAAACAAGTCCAAACAATGAAATAATTGCAAAATTTTACACTGAGTGTCCAGAAGTAACACTGTAAAGATGTTATGTTCACTTTTTAAGGTTTATATCATGTGGCAGGAAAAAAAAATGGAAAATCTCCAAATGAGCTTAACTCACTCTG